>NW_015663900.1:365201-381240 GCF_001515625.1 Sinocyclocheilus rhinocerous
TCAGTGTGTGTGTGTGTGTGTGTGTGTGTGTGTGTGTGTGTGTGTCTTTGCATTCGCGTATATGTTTGGGTTTGCGTTTTTCATGTATGTTTGTGTTTTGCCACATATTTGTGTTTGTTTGAGTGTTTGTGTGTATGCTTGTGTTTGTGTTGAGTGTTTGTGTGTGATTGAGTGTTTGTGTTTGCGTGTATGTTTGTGTTTGTGCTGAGTGTTTGTGTTTATGTGTGTTTGCATGTATGTTTGTGTTTCTAGAGAAAAAACTGTATATAAGAGGATACACAAAAAGATTCGAGAGATTGCTCTGCAGAGTTCTCTCAGGTTTTATTGTCTCTGAAAATAAAATCTCTTCTGGCATCAAAACTCCAAGACTTTGAGAAAGATTCTTCACAGCAGCGGCAGAAGCCACCACATAGGTTAAAGATAGTTTATTCATTTTTTGTTGTTGTTATTTTTTAAGTAGATGTGATTTTGAGCGGTGACAGAGAACCATAACTCTTCCGCACTGAAAGTCTATGAAAATACCGAATGTGTAGATTACAACTGTGACAGAAGACAATATTTACATCGTCCCGGATAGATCCGAAACGTGTACAAACACCTAGTGCTACTGTTATTTAAACAAAACATAACTTAATGGTTTGTTAGAACTCCGTGAGAACATCTGTTTAAACAGATCAACATTGTGAAATAAAACATTACCAAATTAAAAATAATTTGATGAATAAAGGCTAATTAATATTTAAAATAGATGTGATATTAGTTAAAAGCATTGTAAACCCCGTTTGAGGTGGGGTTCATTTTGCATTCGCGTATATGTTTGGGTTTGCGTTTTTCATGTATGTTTGTGTTTTGCCACATATTTGTGTTTGTTTGAGTGTTTGTGTGTATGCTTGTGTTTGTGTTGAGTGTTTGTGTGTGATTGAGTGTTTGTGTTTGCATGTATGTTTGTGTTTGTGCTGAGCGTTTGTGTTTATGTGTGTTTGCATGTATATGTTTGTGTTTTTGTACATGATTGTACTTGTGTTGATACTTGCAAAATCTACAGGTTAATAAAGAAATAACAAATGTAACTAATATATATATATATATATATAAACTACAGATTGAACATGCAGATACTTTAAATGCAAGTACAATGTAAGAACATTAAGGTACAACGTAAGTACATTGTACTAACACAACACATTAAGCACTTGATACAGAGTTGTTAAGGCCACCTAATATAAAGTGGGACCTAGATTACACTAACATTAGGCCACTTATATCAGGGGCACTTCCTCCGAGGAGGCAAAGGAGGCAATGTCTCCTCAAAATATTGTATGAGAAAAAAAAAATTAGTACAAAAATAAAACAATGCCAATATTACAAAATATGATGAATAAAGGCTAATTAATATTTAAAATAGATGTGATATTAGTTAAAAGCATTTTAAACCCCGTTTGAGGTGGGGTTCATTTCGATGCTCAAAATGAACTATTGCTCCACATCATGACTGCGTACACCACTAAGCCAATCTAGACCATGTAAGAATTCCATGATTAAAATAAGATACTTAGTTAAAATATTAACAAGAACCGCCGAACATCAGATGTATAGGGAATCTGTTTATTTAAACATTAAAGTAATATTGTGCTTTGAGATAGATGTAGTGCATTTAAAATGTTTGCCAAGCTTATCCGCTTTCTCTCTCGCAGTGGACTGAAATGACAGGAGCGGTGGGGGCACGACACACACACAGACACGAGCGAGCTCACACAGGCAGAGAGAGGGTGAGTGGGAGAGAGAGAGGTGGTGAGGGGGAGAAAGAGAGAGACAGAGAGAGAGAGAGAGAGATGGTGATGGGGGAGAAAGAGAGAGAGAGAGAGAGAGAGAGCTTTTCCAGCTTAAACTAAACACAATTTTGGGAAAAATTTCATTCACGGAACGGTCATTCCTGCAATAGGAGGAAGACTTTGTCTCATGGAAAAATGTATTTTATTTCTATTAATTGTATTTCTTTATTTATTGTTTTATCCCCAATTTCATTATACATTACAGTGTGTGTGTGTGTGTGTGAAAGAGAGAGAGAGAGAGGTTGAGAGAGAGAATCTGTTAAAATAGTTTATTTATTCTGTTTATTGTTCATCCCATTCCTTCTCAGGAGTTTTAGGTGAGCATAAACCGGCCATGTCTATGTATTTCACAGCGCTTTTCTGATTTCCCACAGAAGCGCCCGGGTCTATTTATCCAAGCGCACCTTGGAATGCAACCGGACACATGGACCCCATATGGGAAACCCCCCCTGCCACCCTTGTGTTTTTTGTAAAAACACAAAAACTTTCCTCAGGACTTCATTTATGGTTTTGTCATCCTTGGACATGGTCAAACATCTGAACAAACATCGTATTTCTTCCCCCGGAACTCAAAGGTCACATCTGGATATCTAACAGGTCACGGGGTCAACATAACGTGGGTGGTCGTGATGAGGGTGGTCACGATACGGGTGGTCGCAATGTGGGTGGTCGCAGTGTGGGTGGGCTGCGTGGGGGAGGGGAAAGGTCAAAAGGTCAAAGCCATCAATCAAGGGTCATAAATAATTTTTGTCCTAAGGTGAATGGTACTTACTACTAGTGACATATGAATCTTTTCAAAATCTATTTTAACACGTGCCAATTTGTCAAAAGTAAAAAGAACATATTTTACTAAATCACTGAATACATGTGAGGGTACACATCCTAATCTTTACTTTAAAAAATATATCTTTGTTGTTGTTTTTCAAAATGTATTTGTTTTCCAAGATAAAAATATTTTAACAAATATAATAAAATTATGAATATATAAATACCATTAGGTTTTGGGGATTTGCACCACATGACATTGTACAACCATAACTGACCTAGTCCTGTCATAAAAAATGTCAAATTGCATGGCATTAATTAAATTTACTTACTGATATTAAAATATTTTATCTTAATTTATGTTCCAATTTCCTGTTTAATTTCTGAATCTTTCTGCATTTTAGTGACTTTGTTGGTCACACCAAATGACAAAAAATTTTTTTTTACAATTGTTGCATTCTTAATGTATTTTTTTATTAAATAAATACTATATTAGGACCAAAATGTGTCTCATCATTGATCCCTAAATCAAGTTTTAAGGCGTCTGATAGAATCTTCAATTAACGTAATTGACATATTTGCTTTTTCTTGCAGATGACCCAGGAACAGTGCCCTCATAGAAACAATGTCCAAAGTACTGAAAAACCACAAGTGTATAAAGTGGGGATATACGGTTGGCGGAAACGTTGCCTTTACTTCCTTGTGCTACTCCTCATGATCCTCATAGTGGTCAACCTTGCTCTCACCATCTGGATCCTCAAAGTTATGAACTTCACTATAGTAAGTGCAATCTTTTACTCTGGCCTTCATTACCACCTGCCAGGCATCGATTGTTTGACCGACTTACAAGTGAACAGAAATAAGAGGTCTCCATCGTAGTGATCTGCCAATTCTCTCTGTGCATTTTCTGAACTTCAGCCAGGCAAAATACTGTTTTCATTTGCCTCTCAGGGTTTCACACATAGCTTCAGTTTTCTGAGACCAGCTACCTTCCCTTTCTCCACTTGTTTACTGATTTTTTTTAATTTTTTTTTTTCCTACTGTCCTTTGGGTCTTGATTAATTGGATGTACAGCAGGGCCAGATCAAAGGAGGGGCCATGGGGCAGAAATGTCACAGGCCCCCAAACCCACCCAGTGACGCAATGCACTCTATAAACCTATTCTCAAAACTTTCATGTAACATTTGTATGGTGATTTAGTATTTTGTATGATCTACATTCTTACATGACTGGTACTGGGGGATGCACTCTCTGCGGAGGAACTGTGAGGACATCTGTTGCTGTCTGTTCATGTTTGCTAATAAGAAACTTTTAGAATGAAAAAAAAAAACAGCAAAAAGACTTGTGAATATATAATGTTATTTTTGTATATGGAATGTATGTAAATTAACTGAACTGAAATGTGGAGTGTGTGTATATGAGGATGTTTGACAGGTCAGACAGGCCACAGTGGTCTGTGATATTATGTCTCAAAACTTCCCTACGCTTCTGATACACACTCAAAGTAAGTAAATTTTATTTTGTTGTTGTTGCCATTTTCTCCATGCATTAAATCTGTAAACATGCAGAGGGTCTACATTTATTGCTGTAGTAATCTTCAGCACCTGTGATGAGTCATGGGCTGCATTTACACTGGCACAACAAATCCGATTTTTTTACTCACATCTGACAGATCGGATACAGTGTTGCACACATGTAAACACAAAAATCCGCACGAGATCCGATTTTCTCGCATCAAATCTGAGCCACTTCCAAATGTGGATTTTAATCAAATACATATCCGATATCTGGACATCTAGGTTTGTCAACTTCAGAAAATGAAAAAAAGGGACAACTGTGATTCTTTATAGGAAAATAAGGTACAGAATAAGGGATGCTCAAAATATTTGTTCTGTACCACATAGAGTATGTTATTTCTGTGTCTACAGTTAAGTATGTGTATAAAATGTGTATAAAAGGATTTCAGAAATAATCACATTTGTTTTGCTTAACCTATGTACAATTATTCTAAAAATAAAGTTTAATGTCATAAAAAAAAATGTCACGCATGTTATACACAAAACATCGGCCTGAGTAAATAGAATTGTGACTGCACAAGTGGTGTAGTAATTTAGGAGGTGAATCATGGGCAGCTCTAGGGAGGGGCTAGCAGGTGCTCCAGCACCCCCAAGCAAGACCAAAGCACCCCCATACATAAAAAAGATGAAATAAAATAAAAAACATTTCACTCATTACACATCTGTAACTCGTGCAATGCAATAGGCTACGTCGTGACGTGATTTGCAGTCGCACATTTTGTAATGTCATAGCATTTTATTTTAAAAATGGATCGGTTCCTTGTGCCATGTAGGCCTGCCCCCGACTAAATATTTTTCTAGGCAACTAGTCGCACGTTTATATTAAGTTGATTAATATAATAATCTACTAAACCATCCTTTAATAGGCATTTAGGCGTATTATAGCCTATTCCGCGCCCAAGCGCGCACATAAAGCTTGCCACAAAGCATCGGCAAAAGTAATGATTAGTAATGATGTGTCAGGGAAAAAGAAGACATGTTAATTATTTATTACTAAAGTAGTGCTTTCTCAGTCAGTGTCGGATGCAAAGATGAACTTGCCGAATGCCAGTGGTGTATAAAGTACCTGAAAGCCATATTCAAGTAAAAGTACAGATATCTTACCAGAAAATGACTTTGGTAGAAGTTGAAGTCACCGTTTAGAATATTACTTGAGTAAAAGTCTTAAAGTCTGTGATATTTATTGTACTTAAGTACGAAAAGTATTTTTTTCATCTTAAACGTACATAAGTATTGAAAGTAAAAGTACAAGTAAATGCAAAATGGAAAAGAAGCAAATAAATAAATGTTCATATACACAGCTTGAGTAGCAAGATTGTGTTCAGTTTTAACTCTTTCTTCCATTTTGTATTTTTGGGTAAGAATAAGAAGCACTTCATCCGGTAGTGTCTTTCATTCCAACATGAGAAAACATTTATGGAATCTGCATCTGAAATAGTATTTAAATGTATTTACACAGTTTATGTATCTCAGAGGGGACATGTATGCATTTAAACTGCAGTTACAGATGCATAAATAGCCCAATGGCCTAATGTAAAAAGTATAGGAAATTATGATCCGCACTCACGAGAACAATCTTCTTTTTTCTTTTATTTTACATTCATTACTGATGGGAAAAGACACAAACGTTTCGGCTCAAAGCCTTCCTCAGTGTGTAAAGCAATTCAATCCCTCCACCCACTTTTCAAATCACTAATTATATTGACGTCATCATTCATTAGCCAATGTTCAATTACCACAATCATTAATTGTATAACAATGGAAAATTCAATAATTAAGATGTCACTTCACTTTACACTAATATACCTCATGAAGTAGGCTTGGATGCACTAAAATTTTACTGTAAAGATGATGACAGCAGAGTACCATCACAATATATAGTGGACCTTACAACATTAGTTTTAACCAAGAACTATTTTTTATTTGAGCGAGATTTCTATTTGCAAGTACAAGGTACAGCAATGGGCACTCCAATAGCACCAAATTATGCGAATTTATTTATGGGTAAATTTGAACAAGATCATGTCTATAATAACAATCCATTTCAGCCAAATATTAAGGTTTGGATGTGATATATAGATGACTGTTTTATGATTTGGTCAGGTTCTGAACAGGAATTAGAATTATTTGTGTCTTTCATTAATTAGAAAATTCCATCAATCAAATTTACAATGGAAAAAAGTTATATGTGATTTGAAAGTGATATGATAAATTTTTTAGATGTTAAAGTAACCAAGATCAATGAGTCATTACATACAACGGTATTTCGAAAATCAACGGATAAAAACACAATATTATCCGTTGACAGTTATCATCCAGCTCCTTTAAAACATAGTTTACCGATTAGTCAATTGCATAGATTAAAACGTATAAGCTCACTTCTGAGCATCTGAGTCCCTCTCATTTGAGAGTCGAATTCTTCACTCTGTGGGCTTCGCTGGGTAGCACATCAGGACTCTGCCTTCCTCTTAGGCTGCTCTCTTGGTGAGCTCAGCAGTGCTCTCCTCACCCTGGAGGGTTATGTACGAGCACGCTGCTTCCCATTCGGGCACTGGTGTCCCCGTTTCGGTCTGAGAGCTGGGTGCTACGCCCCTTCTAGCTATGCATGAGTGAATGCTCCGGAGTCTGTTCTGTGACTGCTATGGTTGAGTTGGCAATACTCCCCTCACATGGAGGGTTTTTCTATGAGATACGCCTTTCAATCCACATGTGCTCTGAGCATGCGGCCTCCCGCTGAATTAATTGCCACTCCCTGAGCGTGCCACAGTCATATAGTATTCCCAGGCCTGTCTAAAGTGACAGTTTTGGTTACCCCTTAGTAACGGTGTTTCTAAATCCATGCTATGGTAAGTGCACACGCTGAGCTTCTGTGCACTTTCTAAAATCCCCATTGTGGTATGTGTGCACGCTAGGCATTCTGCGCACTTTCTAAAATCCTGTATGTTAAGGGTTATGCGCTGTCAGCCTCGTTTCCTTTCTCTGAGTTGGTTAGGCCCTGGTTTTCACCTTGGGCTCCACTCAACCTATGTATCCCTGTTGTTACATTTCTGAGCAGGGTGTTGCTACCAAAGATCTGTCGAGTCAGTTCTTTGAGCAAGCTCATTCAGAGCTGGCAGTAGCCCCCCTGGGTGACAGGCCAGGGTCTGGTCTTTAGACACCTGGCCGGATCCCCTCAAAGGAATCTCTTTTTTTCTGATTCCAAGCCTTTGAGCTCTGCCCTAGGCTCGGGCTTCCCAGCCCAGCCCTTATCAGGTAAGTTGCTTAGTCCCCTCAGCATGGCGACGTGGGTATACCGTTCCCCATAGCGACCCCTAGAGGACGCAGTTCGAAGTTCCCTCGGAAGGGAACGTCTCCGGTTACGTATGTAACCATGGTTTCCTGAGAAGGGAACGAGACACTGCGTCCTCTAGTTCCCTTGCCATGCTTCGGACGCAAGCTTCAGATGAAGAAGCGCATGACATGTTATCCCGGCGCCCTTTTATACTGTGATCACACCGGGTAATGATGTCATAAGCTGTCGCCGGCCAATGTTATTGTCGTTTTTAGACGTATGCTTCAGACACCGGTCACGCTGAAGGCGTTCCCCCATTGCAACCCCTAGAGGACGCAGTGTCTCATTCCCTTCTCAGGGAACCATGGTTACATACGTAACCTGAGACGGTTTTTATAATACTGAATAGGCGTCCATATAGATATAAGCAGCTTATATAATGTTACTGGGTCACAATTGTGCTGGATGATTACTGATATACAGCGGGGTAGTCATATAGGAGCAAAAAGTTTAGGGAAACGTTAGAATAACGTTATGGGAACATTAAAATAACGTTATACAAACCAAAAACTAATGTTCTATTTCCATTAAGATAACTTTCCTGGCTAACCAAACACAAACCTTAACAATATAACATCCTGGGAACCAAAAACTAACGTTCTGGGAATGTTATAATAATGTTAGGGGAACATTAGTTTAACATTAGAATAACGTATTGAGAACCAAAAAGTAACGTTCTGGGAACGTTAGATTAACGTTAGAATGACATTCTGTGAACCAAAAGCTAACGTTCTGGGAACCAAAATGTGTTAGCTGGATCCTAATAGCATAAAAATATCTTCCTATAGCATACAAATATTGTGTTATAAGGGGAAAAACATTTTTCAAATCTATTTGAACTTATAGCATTATAACGTGAAATTGATCAATTTTTTTCTGGCCTGTCAGCAATATGCTGCTGTAATTTTGAAAACCCTTTTTGCAAGATAAGCTTACCGTCTGAAATGACATCACGGCAGTCTGTATGAAGAAAGCAGGGTACAAGGCAGGGTCTGGGAAGCACAGAAAAAGGCATAGTATGAAAACATAGCATTCAGTGTTCAAGTTATTTTATTGGTAAGTGATTTAGATTTTAGACCCCTTAACCTGCCCCCAAACCGAGTAAAATACCCATTTTATAGCGACTATAAAAAATATATTAAACGTATTAAAGCAAAATATGCAAGGAAATTACCATTTTCATAACAATATAGCATTACAAATATATTTTGGGTCACTAATCCCACTCCTACCTTTAAACCTAACCATAACTATTTCTTACAGTATGCTATAAATAAAAACATGATGGACAGAAAAGTGCAATCACAATAATTTATTGCAAAAATGTAAAAAACTGGACAAAAATTAGTCCAAATGATGATGCGTTGCAGCTGCAATCCTGACGGAATACAATAGTTTTGTGTTAATTTAAGTTGTTAAATGCTGAAAATATTATCCAGATTATTATCCCGATCCATCCAGGTCAGTAGCGGTTCGGAGCTCTTTCAGAACTTCCGGATCATGACCACCCTCGTGCAGGTCCCTGAAATAGTCCACGCCTGGCTGCCGCAGAACGAACACTAGATCGCAGCAGAGGCAATGGACCTGCGCCCCCCTGGAGGAAATGGAGCCTGGCCCGCAGCTCCGAGATGGTTATCTTCCCCCAATGGGAACATGACTCATCAGCGAACGCCACCTCAGCGTGTTTAATGCCCAGACATGTGAGGCAGCGATCGTGACCATCACCCGGCGCCAGGTAACGACCGCATCCAGAAACGCACGGGTGAAACGGCATCTTTAAAAGACGATCCGCACGTTATTGTACTCTTTTAGAGAAATTGGCTCTTTTAGGGAAATTCTCTTTTACGTGCTGAGATGCACAGGGGAAATGGCCGTTTGCAGCACAACAGGGGGTAGTGCAGCCTGAAGTGCGCAACCCACTCAACACAGGAACGACCACCGCTGAAGCGCCAGCCGCCAACACAAAAAGCTCCCGAGAGCGCGCTAGACTCATCACACACGAAGCAGTTTGGTAGGAGCAGGGATTGGTCTCTCTAAGCGAAATCCCAATTCGTCGGTCACCGATGTGACTCGAAGTGACTGACTGAAAGGGAACAAAGAAAAACAGAATAAAATAATATAAATAAAAAGAATAAAATAAAGAGGCCTACACTAAATATTTTTCACTTAAATAATTAACAAATTAATATGACAAAACAAAAACACACATTGAATCCTTATATGCGCTTTGAAGAACCGCATGTTTTTTCATCAGACATAAAAATAAATAGCAGGCCTACCTCAGTGCACAACTTGTCTAGTTTTTATTTTAAGTAAAAAAAATAAAAAACGTCGACGCTGTGTGGCATAGTCTGGAGCGCAGCCTGTTCCACGGTAGAAAACATCGGTTTCTGCATCGTTGAGCTTTGTAGCCAATCACTGACATATCTGTAGATTTCATGAACGCAATGGCCAATCAGAGGTGTTTACGTTAGAATCCACTCACTTCTCATTAAGCAGGAGTTTTGTTCAGTTTTGCTCACGCTGACGAATCCTCTCATTAATAAAACAAACAAAATTTACACACGATGTAAATAAGAGATTAATTGTATGTACAGAATATTTTTCTTTAACAATGCAGCAACATTAAAAAAAATTACTATCTGTTATGGGGCGAACGAGACGTGAGACGTAAGGATCCATATGCAAGACTTTATTAAAGGGTGTGGTCATGAAACAGGCATGGTTCTGACAATGGCAAACAGGTATATTAAGGGCAAGACAGAAGAGTAATCCAAAACGGGCTTGGTCGATCAGTGGCTAACAATATCCAGGGGGCTTGACACGAGGGGTTATCCAATAACACGAGCTAGAGTCCAGGCGAGGTGCAAACACAGTCCGAAACAGCAGGCAAAGGGTTAATGCAAGAGAAACAGGCAATAATCAGGTAACACGGGAAAGCGGGCAAGACAAGACTATGACTAGGAACTAAGGACTAGAAACTAGGGCAGGAAACTGGCTCCGTAATGTGCTACCACTAGGAGAGCGATAAATGCAAACAATACTCGGCGTTGAATGGTGGTGTGATACTGATTTATATAGTGTGTGTTATTGATAGCAGCTGTGTGACTGGTTACAGGTGAGTTTGTGATTAGTGCAGTGGAGCATGGGAAATGTAGTTCAGGGTGATGTGTAACAGTCTGTGTGGTGTGAGAGTCAATATAATGAGAGGGTGACCTCTGGTGGCAAGTGGATGGAAGTTCATGGACAGGATTCGTGACACTAACACTTTACATTAAGGTGTAATTTGTGTTAGTTTGTGTAGTTTAGTTAATGTATTAACTAACACAGTATTTATTAATCTTTGTTGATGTTAGTTTATGAAAATACAGTTGTTCATTGTTTGTTCATGTTAGTTCACAGTGCATTAACTAATGTTAACAAATACAACTTTTTATTTTAATAATGTATTAGTAAATGTTGAAATTAACATGACTAAGATCAGTAAATGCTGTAGAAGTATTGTTCATGCTTAGTTCATGTTAACTAATACAGTTAACTACTGTTAACTAATGAACCAAAAGTGTTACCAAAAAAAAAAAAAAACTTTTGAAACCATTAACTGATAGTTTTAATATGTCAATTATTTTAACTTTCAGTTAACTGTTAAATGGTCAATATGAGCATCCCTAGTCGAGCCAGACAAGCAGTGCAGGAACAACCTATGTGGTTGTGTTGGGGGAGACAGAAAACGTGGGTGCAACCTCCATGGTCGTGTTATGGCAGATAGGCAGTTCTGGAACAACCTCTGTGGTCTTGTTGGTGCAGACAGAAAACTTGGGGTCAATCTTTATGGTCGAACAGCTTATATTGAAGCCAATCTGCCAAAACGACAGCTTGTGGAATGTGCCGCTCTATGACATAAAAGAGTGGGTAAACCCGCCTCCAAAGAAGAAGATCAACGCCTGCTTCTACATCACTGCCTGTTTAGCTCCGCCCACTGATTCGCGGCACGTAGTGTAAATAACAAGAGGGACAAACGTCTATGCAGAAACTAAAGATATAGATACTCCGAAGACAACAAGATGCTGTGCAGTGCCAAATTGCGGACAAACACAGTCTTTGCATTGCCTTCCTTCTGATCCCAACATTAGGAAAGAGTTGATTAGCTTTATTTTTAATGAAGTTCCAGACCGCATCAGTAAAAGGTTGGTAATTTGTTCACTTAATTTCACCGCAGATTTGTTTACAAACAAGGCACAATTTGACGCCGGATTTTCTGAAAGACTGAAATTAAAAGACGATTCTGTGCCGACTATATTGGATCCGACAGTAATGTCGCACCACACAAGTGTGAGTAACTGTTTTTATTACATGATCACTATTGCTTTGTTATTACAGATCGTTTGATATGAATTGAGTATTTATTCGTTTTTGACCTAAATCACAGCAGCATCCATCTGTGAAGGATGTAGCTCTCAAACATACACAACTATTAGCCAATCATAGAAGTGGGCTTTTACTTCTGAGTCTACAATCTGCCACGCCTATTCAAACAGTGTGTTCCAATGAGAGGGGGTCAAAACAGAACAGAAAATAGCATATTACTGCTAAAATATTATGTTTTTTATGTAAAAAATGCTTGATAACATTATAAGTGGACCTCAGAGAACAGTACAAAATAATAAAAAAGGCGCTTCATGAACCCTTTAAGGCTGACATGAAACTCAGAAAGGACATTGGTGGTTGTGATGAAGGAATAGAAATCAGCCTCCTTGGTTACATCAGGGCAAACAAGGAATTTGGGAACAGCCTTCTTAGTCGTATTAGGGCTGGGATAACATGGAACTCACGAACGACTTTCTTAGTCGCAACTAGACAGACAGAAGACTTGGCATGATCTCCTTGGTCAAATTCAGATGGACAGAAGACTCAGGAATTACCTCCTTTTTCACATTCAGATGGACAGAAGACTCAGGAACGATTTCCTTGACAGACAGAAAATTTGGGAGTGAACACCTCCACTTCATTACTGGTGGGAGAGCAGTGTGCGGCCCTACGACACACTATGGCTACCACCATAACAGGGAGAACAAACATTGGTAGAGGGGTCTCTGAATCCTCTGGGCTTGGAAGTATCTGGCTAGGTTCTGGAATGATGGCTATGTTGGCTGAGGATTCTGGCGGTAGAGTGGGCACTGGGCTGAGCTCTGGGATGAGAGTGGGCACTGGGCTGAGCTCGCGAACCAGAGCAGGCACTCAAGGGCTTGAGCCATCACTGGACTATACTCAGGGGCTTGAGCCATCACTCGGCTGTACTCAGGGGCTGGAGCTGACACTGGTCAGGGGCTGGAGCCATCACTGGGCTGTACTTAGGGGCTGGAGCCGACACTGGACTCTGGTCAGGGGCTGCAGCCATCACTGGGCTGTACTCAGGGGCTGGAGACAATACTGGGCTATACTCAGGCACTGGAGCCATCACTGGGCTGTACTCAGGGGCTGGAGCCGACAATGGAATCTGGTCAGGGGCTGGAACCATCACTGGGCTGTACTTAGGGGCTGGAGCCAACACTGGACTCTGGTCAGGGGCTAGAGCCATCACTGGACTCTGGTCATGTGCTGGAGCCATCACTGGACTGTACTCAGGGGCTGGATCCATCATTGGGCTGTACTCAGGGGTTGGAGCTAACACTGGAGTCTGGTCAGGGGCTGGAGCCATCACTGGGTTGTACTCAGGGGCTGGAGCTGACACTGAACACTGGTTAGGGGCTGGAGCCATCACTGGGCTGTACTCAGGGGTTGGAGCTGACACTGGAGTCTGGTCAGGGGCTGGAGCCATCACTGGGCTGTACTCAGGGGCTGGAGCCGACACTGGAATCTGGTCAGGGGCTGGAGCCATCACTGGGCTGTACTTAGGGGCTCGAGCCATCACTGGGCTGTACTCAGGGGCTGGAGCCATCACTGGGCTGTACTCAGGGGCTGGAGCTGACACTGGTCAGAGGCTGGAGACATCACTGGGCTGTATTCTGGAGCTGGAGCCAACACTGGACTCAGGTCAGGGGCTGGAGCCATCACTGGACTGTACTCAGGGGCTGGAGCTGACACTGGACTCTGGTCAGGGGCTGGAGCCATCACTGGGCTGTACTCAGGTGCAAGAACCATAACTGGGTTGTACTCAGGGGCAAGAACCATCACTGGACTCTGGTCAGTGGCTGGAGCCCTCAGGGGACTATACTCTCGAACGGATTCTTGGTCTGGGGGAATTTTCTTACTGACTCTAGAACTGGAGGTAAGTTAAGAGTTAATTCATACGTACAAGCAGTCTCTGATACAGATTCCAGAGCCAGAACAGGCTCACTACAGAACCCTGAGACAGACTCGTTACTGAATTCTGGGGTGGAGCGGACTTTTGAAGGAAGACGAGGAAATGAGAGGATTATTGGCCTGGAGCAGACACAGAGGAGGCTGAGGTTTTAGTGATCTCAGGACGGGGCTGACACTCTGGAGCAAAGTTGTGGGCTGGAGTGGACTCTGGAGCAGGCTCATGGGCTAGAGTGGATTCTGGGGCTGGTGGGTTTGAAAGCAAAGGCCTTGGGATGCTTGCTGCTTGCGCTGACATCAGCGGTGGATCTGCCACACTGGATGCTAGTCTTTTCCACCTCGAGATGGATCTGGTGGCAGGCCTCATGGCTGAAGACTGGAGTATCGGTCATGACGTGATGAGGCATGATGGACAATGTGGAATTGCAACAACGCTAGTAAGCAGTTCTTAGGCAAAGATGATCTAACAGTCCTAGTAGTGATGAGACCAGACAATGAATGAGTGTTTGGTGTTTGCTTATATAGGGAAACTGATGAGGCTAATGGCAAACAGGTGTGTAGATTGAGCTGAGTGTGCAGGTTTTGTCAAGTCAAGTCACCTTTATTTATATAGCGCTTTTAACAATACAGATTGTGTCAAAGCAACTGAACAGCATTAATTAGGAAAATAGTGTGTCAATAATGCAAAATGACAATAGTAAACACAAATTTTTCAGTTAAAGGCAGTTCATGGTGACAAGCATGATGAATTGAGATTGTGTGTGGATTGAATATTGTGATATATAGAGTGTGCGTGTGTGTGTGTGTGTGTGTGTGTGTGTTTGTGTGTGTGTGTTTATACAGAGTTCTGGCATGACACTCTAGATGGCGCAGTCCGATAGGTCTAACTCAATCTGACCTAATGACATCATTATCACATGGCACAGCTGATTGGTTCGTTCCTTCCTTATACTACCTTTTCTAGTATCTTGGACAGAAAAGGGAGATTTGAGATCGGTCTGTAATTAACTAGTTCTTTGGGGTCAAGTTGTGGTTTTTTGATGAGAGGCTTAATAACAGCCAGTTTGAAGGTTTTTGGGACATATCCTAATGACAATGATGAATTAATAATAGTCAGAAGAGGATCTATGACTTCTGGAAGCACCTCTTTTAGGAGCTTAGATGGAATAGGGTCTAACATACATGTTGTTGGTTTAGATGATTTAACAAGTTTATACAATTCTTCCTCTCCTATAGTAGAGAATGAGTGGAATTGTTCCTCAGGCGATCTATAGCAAGCTATCTGATTTGTGGTGACAAGCATGATGAATTGAGATTGTGTGTGGATTGAATATTGTGATATATAGAGTGTGCGTGTGTGTGTGTGTGTGTGTGTGTGTGTTTGTGTGTGTGTGTTTATACAGAGTTCTGGCATGACACTCTAGATGGCGCAGTCCGATAGGTCTAACTCAATCTGACCTAATGACATCATTATCACATGGCACAGCTGATTGGTTCTCTCCTGTATCGGTAGCCAATGAGCTCGCTGCTCAACATTCAAATATATGACTAGTGCTTGCTGTAGCAGTTGCAGCTTGCTTCAGAAACCCTTCACCTTCCCCAGCTCCACCTGTATACATGGCCGGACTTACCATTGGGCTTGACTGGGCTGCAGCCCAGGGGCCCCGCCTTGTAGGGGGCCCCGCCTTAACCCGTTTACATTTGTTCAGTTATGTGCCAGTCAGAAATTATTAGTCGCATTTCAACAGCGCGCACAGGCCAGCCGGGGCTAACAACTTCCAGCTTCCAACTACGACATTCGACGCCATAATCAAACAGCATAAACTGGAATTTAGGATTTTTTTCACATAGAAAAAGGACACGCATATTAAATCATGTCTGCGCTGCTCCGAATCGCCGATTAATTTGTGATCACATGGCTACTTTAAACGGTTCCATTAAGCCTTTAGCCCAAAAGAGCGCACATTTACAAAGACAATGATAAATTCTCACATGTTCACGCCTCACTTCTTTACAGAGGATGATTCTATATTATATTAATGTTCCACTAAATTAATCTGAAGAGTTTTGAGCGCTCTCTCCAGTCCAACTATAGAATACCCTAATATACAGGGACTTTGTCCCGTCTCACTACCAAACACAAAGTGGAGCAGAAATTTCATCAAGACGATTTAAAAAAATAGCCATTTACAGGGTTCGGGTTCGTACGGTCATGAAAAACCCAGAAAGCTTTG
>NW_015663900.1:381338-381736 GCF_001515625.1 Sinocyclocheilus rhinocerous
AAAACTAACAGTAGCTTCTACTATTCAGGAACAAAATACTATGATGTATAAAGTCATAGATATAGATAATATGTATATATTAATCCATATTAAATATGAAAAAGTTATTTAGTCAAGAGTATATTTGAGCAGAGTGATTTTTTTGTTGTTGTTGTTCTTTAACACAGACTGACAGACAGCAGGTATAAAAGCTGCTGTCACTTTCATACCAAATGTTGATGTTAACAATGTAAATTAATTAGGCCTATCGGTTATTGTTAATTAATGTTAACAACAAAAGGCAAAATCACTCACTGCTCTTGACTGAATAACTTTTGTAACTTTAATTTTAAGAATTAATCTGTTGTTTAATTTACAGTGAATTTACTGTTTTTAATTTACAGTTTATTCCATTTCTG
>NW_015663900.1:382116-382680 GCF_001515625.1 Sinocyclocheilus rhinocerous
GCAGCATGCTGTGGATGTATTGGCAGTAGCAAGTCTTGGTACTTGCTCTGCCGCAGCAGCGTAGCAGATCTATTCCACCAAGACCAGGTACATTAACATTGTCATGTACATTACCATGCCAATCCCTCCAAGAGTTGTCATGACAGAAATACACATATTCTTTTCTATACACACTGTGAGTGTGTGTGTGTGTGTATTTATATTTTGCAACAAAAACACAGATTCTTTAAATCTATATTCATCTGCGTCAACAGTCCTCCACCACTCTTTTGTAGTTGCGGTATATTTCACTCGAAAGTAATTTTACCTGTTAAGCTTCAATGATAATTAAAGGGGTCATATGACGTTGCTAAAAAGAACATTATTTTGTGTATTTGGTGTAATACAATGTGTTTATGCAGTTTAAGGTTCAAAAAACACATTATTTTCCATATAATGTACATTATTGTTTCTCCTCTATGCCCCGCCTTTCTGAAACGTGTTGATTTTTACAAAGCTCATCGTTCTGAAAAGCGAGGTGTGCTCTGATTGGCCAGCTATCCAGTGCGTTGTGATTGGCCGAAT
>NW_015663900.1:382745-389946 GCF_001515625.1 Sinocyclocheilus rhinocerous
ACGGTGAAAGCCGTTCCGGCGATCCACAGCGCAAAGTTGATGTATTGTCTCAGCGACCAGCACGGATCAGCTCTAGGCATGACGAAGCAATATCGTTCTCTTTTGGAAGGCCAAACAAAGTAGTTTCGCACAACGAAACACACAGCGACTCCCCAACATGGCAGCGGCGGCAACAGCAAGAATGAAAGTTACGCCTACTTTTTTTGCATGAACATTTGGGCGGTGTTATGCAAATCTTCCCACATCGTGACGTAGATATGTGGGGGCGTGTTAGAACGAGCTGTTTTAGGTAGGAGTGGTTGACTCTTAACTTTTATAAAGAATATCTCTTTGGATTTGAGACTTTAGTCTTTGCAACTTTACAGATCTTCTTTATGCACCAAGAGCTTGTAACACTCCAAAGAGAAAGTTAAAATTGAAATTGCATCATATGACCCCTTTAAATTCCAGCACACAAAGAATGCCAATGACTGTCCCATCCAGGACACAGTCTGATTTATTTAGTCATGATAAACAAAAATTGTATTTGAATGAAATTAAAATTAATTAATAATTTAGTTGTTACCACAGGAAGCACAAATTAAGGTTACCTGATAAAACATTTTACAGGCCTGTGGCCTGATCCTTAACTGTGACTAAAATTATTTTGCAGTGCATATATTGTAATTATGCAGATGCAAATGGTGTGTTTATGTGAACTGTGGAGTAAAACTTCAACTCATGATACTTGGTTTTGTTGAGATTCTGAGCCTTCCTGTGAAGGAACTGTTACTCTGGAGTATGATTGTATGAAGGACATTGGGTTGTCAAGGGCCTGTGGAGATCAGGTCTGTGCAGAGTGTAGATGAGCAGCTGGATGTTTCCCTAATTTATGTCACCTCAAATTGCTGCATGGCAACTTGGTGTAGGCCGTAGTGTTAGGGCTGGAACAGAATTAAATATTTAGTGTCCTCAGATGCCAAAGGATGGTGCATATCAGTGTTGACATCACAGGAGAATGTATTAGAAATTGAGATTGCACATCCTTTCCACACAATATTTATTATCTAGACAAAATGTAATTAACATTATATTATATTATTTGATTAATATAGTACCATGTGGAAGTCTTAAAGGGTTCATATGATGCGATTTCAATTTTTCCTTTCTCTTTGGAGTGTTACAAGCTCTTGGTGCATAAAGAAGATCTGTAAAGTTGAAAAATAATTTGTTTTTTTAACTTTAAACCGCATAAACACATTTCATTACACCAAATACAAAAAATAATGTTCTTTTTAGCAGCATCATATGACCCCTTTAATGTCTTCATTTTATAGCTATTTGGCAGTGCATGTCCATTGAAGGACTATTGAGGCATATTTTACCTCTCAGAGGTGATTTTATAATATTTTGACAAGTCTCTGCAATTATTAAATGCTGAGATCTCAGCCTCCGTGGTCAAACCGTAAGCTTATATTGTCCAGTAATATATTCACAGTGTTCATTTGTTGAAGTTTACACATATATTTTTTGTATGTATGTTTGGATAGACAAATTTCTATCACTGTACTAACAGAACTGAAAATGACATGATCAGCTTAACTCGTGTGTATACAAATCTTCAAGAATATTCTGAAGACAGGTAAAAGATAAATGACTAGTTCAGTACTCACAATCTCATGTCAAATGTAAAATTATGTGACTGCTTTTAATAGAGCTAAATATATGCTGTTAAACACATTATTAACTTTATTTTATATAAATATATTTTACTTTATACAGTATAATTACATTAATATCATTTGTAAAAATATTCAGCACAATTAACACAGCATTTGTTTTTCTTGGTATCCTTTGGCTAGGGTTACAGTACATGATCACGCTGTCATTTATTCAAGTGTTTTTAAACCATTCAAGCGCAAAAGAGATGCAAAACAGATTTCAAATATGTAAACGCTGTCTGAATTTCCCGTGTTCATTAACCCGACAATGTGCACACAGAAATGTGTGTGCCAGTACCACAGAGAGTTCTCTTTCGCATTTGAATTGACAAAAACTTGCAATGATATGTCAAATTATCACATACACACCTAATGCCGTCTGCTGGACTAAGCACGCTCAATGCTGCGTGTACTTACGATTTTATTTTCACTACCTGCAAACTCCCGAAGAGCTCATAAAAGGCACTTTACCTCCACGTTGCTCCACATTTGCCCTCTGCTCATTTTGTTTTGGATACACTGAGACCCCGTGTATAAACAATAACTTTTTTTTCTGTGTGTTGGGGCCAATAAAAATGTTGACAGGGCAAGTAAAAATCTTAAACGGCCCAACTGGGCCAGTAGAAAAAAAAAACCTTAGTGTTAAGCCCCTTTATATTAAAGTCATAGCTAAATGACACATTTATTGTAGTGGTTTATGTGAAGATTGTTTTAGGTTCACAAAAAAAGGTTGTTATATATTTTTAAAACCTATAAAGTCTTAAAAATAATGATTTTCAGTTATACTGTAATGTTGAATGGCTATACTAATTTCAACCCCATAAACTGAGAAAAATCAATTTAATAGAGGCATCATAAGCAGTACTGGTATCAGTGATACTGACCTTCACAGTACTTAAAAAAAAAATCTTATTTCTTATTTAAAAAGGCTTAGCGTTTTTTTGGGCAGCCTACAGTACACTGTCCTTGAAGGAGCTCACCATACAGCAACTGCAGTGGCATTCGGTCAAAGGACAATCTAATAACATGACCAAGCCAGCGCATTTGTGACTAGTAGAGTATATATTCCAAAGAGGTGATGTTGGCTTTGCGCCGAAGTTCGTTATGGGTGACATGATGCCACCAGCGAATGCCAAGCATGTTTTGAAGGCAGTGAAGATTTTAGTCCTTTTATTTGGCGATTGGAGGTCCAGGTTCACAGCTATACAAAAGAGCAGACATTCAAATTGATTTGTACACTCCGATCTTGGTTTACAAGGAGGAGAAAGGAGACAGAGGCTTGTTTAATTCGGTGTTGAATTTTGTAAGATAGATCATAGCTAGAAATGAGAATCCTGCCCAAATACATAAATTGTTCAACTTCATTGATTTTGTTGCTGAAAACGAGTAAAGGCTGCCAGGATGCAGCCAACTTGGGCGAGAGATTTCACATGACCTCTGTTTTCTTGGTATTAACGATTAGCCCTGCACAGCAATATGTAGCGGCAAGGATATCAAGGTTTTGCTGCAAACCAGTAGTGGTGTGGCTGACTAAAGCAATGTCATCCGCATACTAGAGTTCAAACACTGAAGATGTTGTGACTTTTGACTTGGCTTTCAGACGACGAGGGTTAAAGACGCTGCCATCAAGGCAGTGGTTAAAATAGATACCGTAACCCTCGGAGATGCCATCGCAAAACAGCAATGTCAAGGCTCCCAGGAAAAAATAATAATATGATGGGAGCCAGTACACACCCTTGTTTGACACCAACAATGACTTCAAAGTGCTCTGACTCAAGAACATCAGAGATGACTCTGGCCAACATCATGAAATCCACGCAAAACTGACACAAAACAAGAAGGGCAGCCAAATTTTCCCAGCACATCCTACAGCAGCTCTCTATTTAGGAAGGCCAATATGTCAAAGGCCTTTGTTAGGTCTATAAATGCCAGCTACAGATCATTATGCTGCTCTCTACGTTTTTTTCTTGCAGCAGTCTCACAACAAAAATCGTGTCTAGAGTACCACAGTTGCACCTGAAGCCACATTGATATTCTGGAAGAATAACATCTGCCACATTTGAGAGAAGGCTGCTAAGCATTAAATGAGTAAGTACTTTACCAGCAGAGGAGAGAAGAGAGATGCCTCTGCTATTGCTGCAGTTGGCTTTGTCTCCCTTACGTTTATATATTGTGATGATGTAAACATCCTTCCACTGCTGTGGTATTTTGCCAGAAGTCCAAGCACTGGTAATAAAAAGGTGCAAGCGATGCAAAAGACAAGGACCTCCATGCTTAAGGATTTCAGCAGGAATGCTGTCGGGGCAGGCAGCCTTAATATTATTTAATAAGTCCCTTCACAGCTTTGCATACTGCATGAAAAGATGGACAGGCATCAAGTATTCTCAGGGGTGGAAGATGTGGAAGTCTGAACAATTCTCTCAGATGTTCTGCCCACGGCAGGAGGATATCATTGCGATCCTTGAACAAATTAGAACTTTCCTTTGACCTTACTGGGTGCACAGAATGATGAGTTGGGCTCCAGACTGCATTAATGGTAGCGTCATGTCATTTGTATCAGCAAATTTTTAGAGTTCTTTTGCTCTCTCTACACACCAGACATTTTCCATCTGAACATGATTGTGAACATATTTCTATTTGTTATGAAGATCGGCATAGCCGATAACAACATTTATACCCATAACAACTGAGTGATATGTTTAATATTGTGAAGACCTGTTGCATGCTATTGGTCCATGATTTTGTACATGTATCTAACTGCATCTATAATATTTACATCCTTGTAAGTTATTTCTTTTAAGTGGACTTAAATAAATTGTTAAATTGTGTGTGTGTGTGTGTGTGTGGAATTTCAGACCTGGGGTGTAGAATTGTTCTATACATCCCACAAAGTACAAGAAGACTCTGATGAGGGAAAAAATAACACTGACATACATAGACAAAGAAAAGCTTTTGTGTCGTCACTTTTGTTTTTCAAAACAATGTTTATGAGATTCTGGAATTTCCCTTGTAGATTCTCTGATTCTGGCAGCTCTATTTAAATCAATAATACAACTGTTAACTTATGCTGCCTGCTCTCATTCAAGCGACACCCTCCAAAGCTATTATGGAAATGTGAGTCATGACTAACACTGCTCATTTTGTAACATTCCCACCAACAGCCTGCCACAAGAGTTTTGTGTGAGGCATGGGTCAACTGTGAACATGAATCAGTGAGCTCTAGAGAACACAGACATTTACACATGCACATCTTGGCCTGGGGCAATACTCACACCACAATTAATTGAACTCTTTGGAGGAAAACAATAAGTGTCAGGTCAAAAGCTGCTCTAGAGAGTCTCTAAATGATGATTTGTGATGAAAGTGCTGATTTGATGATGTCACTGTCCTTTTCCTGGAGGGTTGCCCTCCATGTCAGTAGTCTGAGCGCTGAGTAAAGGAAGAAAGTTTTGCAGTTTCAAGTGTTCAGTCAGATCTACCTGTTTTAGTAAAGCCAAGGATCATTTCACTGACACATGCGTGTTTCTTCATGCATGATATGTAGTTGAATCATTTAGATGGTTTTATGAACCGATTAATTGAAAAGAACAGATTTAAAAGGACAATTAATTAAAAATCGGTAGGGGTGCTCAGATTGATCGGCTACCAATTGCTATCGGCCGATAATCGCTTTGGGAAGTTTGATCGGTGGTCGCTATGAAAGGCCGATCTCATAAACCAATCTCAAGCTGACGATGCGCCTGCCGTGAGAGGTTTTGCATGATATGCAGCGGCACCATCTCAATCTCTGTCGTGGGTAAAATAATTATAATGCTGAAGGTGAGGTACAATTCATATTTCACAAACAGCGTGAGTGAATCACCGGGCACTCGCTCTTTACCTAAAAATAAGCAAATGGCTTCAAATCACCACATCGCGTCCACACTATAAGCGAGTTGCATGCTGCATAGTTGACACATGAATTGTCACCTGCACAATCGAGGCAGTGTCGCATCGTCACTAAAGTTTAGAATTTACTTTTTTTTTTTGCCAGTGTTTAAACCATTCAGCACTTGTGCACTCTCCTAGAGACGGTGCACTCATGCGCACTCAAAGCGCGCACACATAAGGCCAACTCACATATCACCCTAAAAAATAATACATAATTTAATTAAACATTTTAAGTTGCAAACATTATTTTGTTGAGTTCAGTTGACATAATAATGTTGATCATTACATTAACTTAAAATTGTGTGTAATTTAAACTCAAATTTCAGCGTATATAATCTTTTTTGTTTAGTTTTTTTCAGTTCAAATCCACATCTATCATAGCACACGCTAAATATAACTTATTTAGCATGTATAATGAAAAAGTAAGAAGTTACTTTTCACTGGCATTAACACAGTCATTGCTAATGGAGTCAATGTAGTGTTTACCTTCATGTGGTCTATACTCTTTTGCACAATGGTAACCAAAAACTTAAACATAACAGAAACTCTTTTAAATGTCAAGCATAACAGCATTAAACACTAATAGGTCTTTCCCTTCACTAAAAAACACATAAAATAAAGTCTCAGGTTACGCATTTAGCCATGGTTCCTCGAGGGAACGAGACGCTGCGTCGGAGTATGCTTTGGGAACGCCCCTCAGCGTGACCGGCTCTGAACCCCGTGTGTAATCAGTCCAATAGATGGGCGAGACGTCACGGGCGGGTGACGTAATGACCAGGAAGCTATAAAAGCACGTGCGGTGAAACCGGCGTCAGCTTTCTGTCATTCAGCAAGCGCTCTGTGTATGTGTCAGTCTGATATCCATTTGTAAGACTTATTTGATGTTGTTTTGTCCAGAATGTCAAAAGCACAAGACAAAATGAAACACTTAAGCAAGGGCGAGGGCAGGCAGCGTTCCAGGCTGTGTGTTCCTCCCTGACCACGTTATTTTACGGGTGGGGATACACACAGTTTGTGGGTTGTCTGCCTGGGAGCATGCTGAGTCCGCATTGCGAGCGTCTCTCGATGCATGTTCTCCGCTCCCGGAAGGCTCTCTTTGCGGAGGGAGCGGAGAACATGCGAACTCTAGCGTTCCCCGCGGCGCTGGTCCCCCTTCCGTCGAGGCGGAGCGGCGATTACGCTCATGGGGTTCGCAAGTGGATCTGGTGGAGGGAATGGAGACGGGCGAGAAGAAAATGGCTGAGCCGCAGAAGAGTAAATTGGATGAGCGTTAAGCCACCACCTTGGCGCCGGAGCCTGCCTTTTTTCCCCGACCTCCACACCGAGGTGTCGAGGTCGTGGGGAAGACCCTTCTCGGCCCGCCTCTTTATCCCCGCTTCCGATTATAATGGCAATGTGGCGGGGGGGGGGGGGCGCGGTTGTAAGACGATGCCCCAGGTAGAACAGATGCTCGCGAGCTATCTGTCGCCTGACGCGGCATCGTCTTTAAAGGCTCCAGCATTGCCCTCCAAGCCGCTACGAACTACATCAGCGCTGGTGGGCAAAGGGTACTCGGCAGCGGGTCAGGCTGG
>NW_015663900.1:390557-391782 GCF_001515625.1 Sinocyclocheilus rhinocerous
CTAAGCCGGATCTGCGGACCGTACTTAAGACTAAGAGGTCCTCGGCCAAGAAGTCCTGACGCCACTGGCCCAGGATGTATGAGGGCAGTCCCCTCTGGGGTGCAGCGGGTTACACCGCATTACACGGTGTCCGGCTCGCCTCAATGCCCTCAGGAGATCGGTCTGCTAACCCTGCCGGAGTTACAGGGCGCAGCGGTCTCCCGCGAGCGCCACTCTCAGTCACCGCCCGGGAACGTAGCGGTGCTAAGAGGCTCGCCACCTCTGCGGAGGTCTCTAGAGCAACTGGTTCGGTTGTCTCCTGCCGGTCCGCCGTTACAGGGTACCGAGCTAGCTGCTTTCATTACACCGGAGGTCAGTCTCGAGAGACTGATTCCCTTAGTAGATTTTTTGGCAGCGTGGAAACTACTGCCAAATGTGTCTCAGTGGGTCCTGCATACTGTAGAGAGAGGCTACAGAATCCAGTTTGGTTCTCCTCCGCCCCGTTTCAACGGGATTACGCCCACGCTGGTGGGCCCAGAGCAGGCTCTGGTCATGGAACAAGAAGTAGTTACTCTTTTGAGGAAGGAGGCCATCGAGGTGGTCCCTCCTCATATGAGGCAGTCTGGGTTCTACAGCCGGTACTTCATAGTTCCAAAGAAGGATGGGGGGTTGCGTCCCATTTTAGATCTGCGTCAGTTGAACCGCTCAGTCATTGCCATCGGCAGGTCTATGGCAGCTATGGCGGCGGCAGAGAGGCATTTATGGCTCACCTTATCAGACATGAAAGAGAGAGATAGGGTCTGCCTCATGGACGCCCCGCTTGCGCCTTCTGGCCTGTTCGTCGACGCCGTCAATTCCGTCATTGATAGGTACCAGGAGGCTCGTAAACAGGCGGCGGCATTCCAGCGGTTCCTCCCTCGCCGCTCTCTAGCTCTGGGGGCTGCTGGGCGGGAGCAGCCCCCTCCGAGTACCAGCTCCTCATACTGGGACGCACAAAAACAGAGCGTTGCCTCACGTGCTCCTCCGCGTCGGGACCGCGAGTTAAAGCGACGCTCTGGGTCGGGGGCCTCCTTGGACATGTGGAGGAAACCTTGGTTCTTGTCTCAGGGCCCGGTGCTGGGAGCTCCCTGTCGCCGCGTAACGCTAACAACGGACGCATCCCTCACCAGTTGGGGTGCGGTTATGAGAGGCCACCCTGCCCGCGGTCTGTGGAGTGGTCGCCATCTGACATGGCATATAAATTGTC
>NW_015663900.1:391799-392047 GCF_001515625.1 Sinocyclocheilus rhinocerous
GAGCAGACATCCTGTCGAGGCAGGGGCCGAGGCCCGGGGAATGGATGCTTCACCCCGAGGTGGTGAAACAGATATGGAGAGTTTTTTGCCAAGCTCAGGTGGACCTGTTTGTGACTCAGATGACATCGCACTGTCCCCTCTGGTTCTCTCTGAGTCATCCAGCTCCACTAGGGCTGTATGCCATGGTACAGACGTGGCCGAGGCTTCGTCTGTACACCTTTCCCCCGATCGCTCTGCTCCCGGGAGTT
>NW_015663900.1:392357-393010 GCF_001515625.1 Sinocyclocheilus rhinocerous
GCCGGGACGGGGTCCGTCTTCTGCTAGTAGCCCCGTTCTGGCCGGGCTGAGTATGGTTCTCGGACCTGATTTCTCTCCTCGACGGCACCCCATGGGAGATTCCCATCAGGAGAGCTCTCCTCTCACAGGCAGAGGGTACGATCATCCAGCCCCGCCCGGAGCTGTGGAAGTTGTGAGTGTGGCCCCTGAGGGGGCAGAGCTCATAGCTTCCGGTCTCTCAACCGAGGTTGTTGAGACCATCCTGCAATCTAGAGCTCCCTCTATGAGGAAACTGTACGCCTTGAAGTGAAAACTTTCCACTTCTTGGTGTGAAGACCGCCTGCTCAACCCAGTTAACTGCCCAGTTGGTACAGTGCTGGAGTTCCTGCAGGTCCGATTCTCCGCAGGGTTGACCCACTCCACCCTGAAGGTCTACGTGGCGGCAATTGCGGCCTACAATGCCCCTCTCGGTGGCCAGTCAGTGGGCAGACACCTCCTAGTTACATGTTTCCTCCGCGGTGCACTGAGTCTGAGGCCTCCGGTACGATCTCGTGTCCCCACGTGGGACCTGGCTGTGGTGCTAGAAGCTCTCTGTAGGCCTCCCTTCGAGCCTATCGAGGAGATCTCTGATCGCCACCTTACTATCATGACGATATCTTCTTTCAAGCGAGCTG
>NW_015663900.1:394018-395008 GCF_001515625.1 Sinocyclocheilus rhinocerous
GGCCAGACTTGCGGCATCTCTGCCAGCGCTTGCTGCACTCCTAGAAGCTGACGCCGGTTTCACCGCACGTGCTTTTATAGCTTCCTGGTCATTACCCGTGGCGTCTCGCCCATCTATTGGACTGATTACACACGGGGTTCAGAGCCAGTCACGCTGAGGGGCGTTCCCAAAGCGTCCTCCGACGCAGCGTCTCGTTCCCTCGAGGAACCATGGCTGCATGCGTAACCTGAGACTTTATTTTATGTGTTTTTTAGTGAAGGGAAAGACCTATTAGTGTTTAATGCTGTTATGCTTGACATTTAAAAGAGTTTCTGTTATGTTTAAGTTTTTGGTTACCATTGTGCAAAAGAGTATAGACCACATGAAGGTAAACACTACATTGACTCCATTAGCAATGACTGTGTTAATGCCAGTGAAAAGTAACTTCTTACTTGTTCATTATACATGCTAAATAAGTTACATTTAGCGTGTGCTATGATAGATGTGGATTTGAACTGAAAAAACAAAACAAAAAAGATCATATAAATTGGTTCCAGGCTGACAAATCCATTAGTTGGAGCAACTTATTATTGAGTAATTAACTTAAAAATATGTTTGTTTTACAAATATTTAAAGGGGTCCTATTATGCTGTTTTACAAAGTCTTGATTTTGTTTTGGGGGTGTACTAGAACAGACTCTCATACTAGGTCTCATACTCTCATTCTGGCATGAACGGCTCTAATAGTTCCCTTATCAAATGAAGGCCCGCCTTCTGAAATACGAAATGTGCTGTGATTGGTTAGCTGGGCCAGTGTGTGTTGTGATTGGCACCACTCGGCGCCTGGTCGGAAAATGTCATGCCCCTTACCATAGCCGCCTGCGAGCTTCAGTGTAAATATTGCATCAAAATCAAATCAATTTGAGCGCCATTTAAACCCGGATGATTGTAACCACTCTAAAGCCCTATTCGCACGGGATTAGTATTACCTGGTGACCTCCAGTCATTTGTA
>NW_015663900.1:395271-395442 GCF_001515625.1 Sinocyclocheilus rhinocerous
CTCTTTTACAAAGTCTTGGTTTTGTTTTGGGGGTGTACTAGAACAGACTCTCATACTAGGTCTCATACTCTCATTCTGGCATGAACGGCTCTAATAGTTCCCTTATCAAATGAAGGCCCGCCTTCTGAAATACGAAATGTGCTGTGATTGGTTAGCTGGGCCAGTGTGTGT
>NW_015663900.1:395941-398672 GCF_001515625.1 Sinocyclocheilus rhinocerous
GAATAATACAGAACATAAAGAGCTTTAAAAAAATAATTGCATATTAAATCGCAATCGCAATATTGGTAAAAAAAATCGCAATTAGATTATTTTCCAAAATCGTTCAGCCCTACTACATTCTTTATTATTAAACGAAGTAATTAGAACAACGTCAGTCTACATTAATCGACACATTCTTAGGAAATAGTGGGTTCACAGCGAATTATCAGAACTACTTCAGTAAGACATACATATCATGCTTTACCTGGAAACCTAAAGCTGCACTAGGTATACATCACATATTAGCACAAAAACTTTATATTTTAAGCACTCAATTGAAAATGTACACACAATGTATCAATCGTACTTACAGGTTGTGGTTCGGAGAGCTTGTTAGTCCAAATTAAGAAGATTAGAAGCCAACGAAGATAAAAGCCAAGATTAGAGAAGCAGTCCTTGGTAAAATGACATGCACACAACAAAAGGTTCGAATTGTATTTCTGTGGTATCCTTGAACACAGCGTCTTCACGACATGATGTAAACACTAACTAGCGGAAGTGTTTGTGGGCAGGTCAGACTCTGTTCGTATTTTGCGGCCAGGCGGGGATTATGCAAATGTGTTACCCAGTGACGTATACCGGTAACAGGCAAAAGATTCGAAAATATGATGACTCGTTAAGACGATTCAGAATCGATTCTCTCTTTTGAGAGACAATATCTTTATTTATTATGCACTTTTTTGATTGACAACTTTGCAGATTGTTTTCATTTAAGGATAGCTACGTTATACACTGCAAAAGATATATTTTTCAAAAACCCATATGACCTGCTCTTTAAGTTCTTCTAACTCAATGTAGTATGTTGGTTGAACATAATTTCATTAGAAGTTGTCATTACAAAACTGTTGTTAGTTAATTAATTAATTTATTTATTTTTGTGTACAGCTCACGAAATCAGGCTTGCGCTGTGTGTAAGCTATTGTGCAGCAATTGCCCCACTGTAAAAGCAAAAATGCACTGCATGATCAAACATTTAGGTGAGATAATTATATATTTTTTGAAAAATGTCTAAAAAATGCCCCGACCCCCTCCACCCCTCAAATTAAAAAAATCCCCTCCACAAGAATCACCTAAGAGGGGAATTATTTTGAATAATTATGATCTGTGCTTATTTTCAGTGGCTGCATGAAAACTAATTTGTAAAGTAATTAAACTTCTGTAGTAGTCACTACATGCAATTCGCAATCAAATTAGTGAATAAAAAACACATCAATGTACAAATTACTTTTTTTTTTTATTAAACAGTATTTTTTTATTTAATTAAACAATAGCTGTGACGAGTGTAGCCACTTTTATGAACAAACTACGGTAACGCTTTAGATTACAACCCGCAAAGAACTACGTAAGTATACTGAATTTACGGAGTACGTTTCTGTAATTATAGTGTACCTAAAAAGAATGTACGTGTAGGTATAAGGGAACAATGTGTTACGTTGGGTAATAAGGGGGTAACAACCAGACATGCAACATGCAAAGAACTGCGTAAGTAAACTGAAGTTACAGCGTAACTTTTTTGTAATTGCAGTGTACCTATTCAGTACCTCTGTGTAGGTAGGGGAATAATATGCGACTTTTGCGGAATAAAGGGGTAACAATCTGTAAAATTACAAATCATTTATACTGTAAGTATTTTGAAACTAAGAGGTACCTATTCTAATATTATGTGGTATGTATGGCCTACTCAACAATCTTATGTTTGGGAATGATTTTGAAAGACGATATACTTTTTATAATTTTATATTGGTATTTTATTATAGGCCTATAGGTATTTTTTAACCATGGGGTACACATTCTATTATTAAAGGATGGACATGATGGAGATTACTGAACAACAAAGCTGGACATCTAGTGAAATGAGTCAATGAGTTTATGCTATGATTTATAATTCACGAGTCTACTTACCTTATGAAAGCTTCTTCATCGATTTCAGTAACTTCACACCAGCAACTTCTCAACACCACTATCACCAAATAACTTTGCATGATATACCATCAAGGTTCAATGCAGCTTAAAACAAGCTTACCTCTTTCCAGCTGTTCACAGAAAAAAATACATGATACAACATTTGTATTTCAGTGAATGTATACTGTGGTGTTTTTATAACAAAACAAAAAAAAATGTAGAGGGTTTAATTTGGTCATCGAACAATTAAATCAAAACTAGTGCAATATTTTTCTCTGTAATTACTGTGTAAATATACACAACTGTGTTTAAGTCCAACTTGTTCCTCCCTTGTTCCATGTAGTTACAGGGTAAATACAACATTTGCGGGCTGTAAATTAAAGTGGTCCTTGTTCCATGTAGTTACAGGGTAAACACAAAATTTGCGGGCTGGAAATTAAAGTGGTGCTTTGTTCCCCCTTGTTCCATGTAGTTACAGGGTAAATACAACATTTGCGGGCTGTAAATTAAAGTGGTGCTTTGTTCCCCCCTTGTTCCATGTAGTTACAGGGTAAATACAACATTTGCGGGCTGTAAATTAAAGTGGTGCTAGTGGTGCTTCTTGTTCCATGTAGTTACAGGGTAAGTGGCTAGAACAAATTGCTCTGAAACAATTGTTTAAATTGTTTATCATACATACATACATTATATATCAGGTAATGTATCAATAAACATGGTGGACTGTTTTATTTAAAGGGGTCATATGATGCTGCTAAAAAGAACATTATTTTGTGTATTTGGTGTAATGAAA
>NW_015663900.1:405891-426112 GCF_001515625.1 Sinocyclocheilus rhinocerous
ATGTAGTTACAGGGTAAGTGGCTACAACAAATTGCTCTGAAACGATTGTTTATACAGTAGGTCATACATACATTCATTATATATCAGGTAATGTATCAATAAACATGGTGCACTGTTTTATTTAATTCAAATATTGTTTGAAATTTACTATAGGCCTACTGCTGGAATAAATTAACCCAAAATGGGTTTTAAAATTAAAATCACACACAATATGACAACAGTAACAGAGGCAACAGATAGCCTAATAAAATATTAAAATGTATTACACCAGTTCAGAAAGAAGCAAAGCAACTCCATACTTATACAGCTTTTACAGCTAAACCAATTGAAAAAGCTTGTTTAAGAATAAATGTAAGTTTTTGTTCAATTTGTTAATTTTTTTCACCCACTGACGAAGTTAAACTATTATGGCCAAACCATCACGCCAATAAACACACAGTAATGCACACTAAAAGTCAAGATTAAACTGTGTATTATAGCGAACTGACACCGTCTTTGATTTTACCGTTTTGATCCACGTCCTGAAGCACAATTTTGACTAGTTCACAGTTCCTGGTTAGAAAGAATTTGTAACTTTACAGATTATTACCCCTTTATTCCCCAAACTTGGCATATTATTCCCTTATACCTATACTGAATAGGTACACTCGAATTACAAAAAAAAGTTACGCTGTAAATTCTGTTTACTTACGCAATACGTTGCGGGTTGTAATCTAAAGCGTTACCCAAATGACACTTACTTTTTAAAGTCAGTACTTTTTAAAGAATCAAAAACAGTTGCAGACCTGTGTATTCTGATTCACGAACAAATAACTGTTGAGAGCCATTCTTTTTAGTGAATCAAAAACATGCTATGTGACCAATGTAGTCTGATTCATGAACAAATCGCTGTTTTCAGTAAAAAAAAAAAACACGAGCAGTGTCTGATTCATGAATGAATTACTATTTTGAGATTCTTGGAATGAATGAGTCAATTATTTTTATAAAAATAGTTCAAAAATATGAGTTGACGCATTTAATCAGCCTTGAACACTGCCTTTATGTAATAATGTAAACCAAAAATAAATAAATCTAAATCAACAGCTTGTGATTTTTTCCCCTATATACTTTACTTGCATTTATCCCTGTTATTGTACTGTACTCTGAATTTTTCTCACAGTAAAAAGCTAACATAAACTGGAAAAGAATGACTCAAAAACACAATAAAAAGTGAACAAATCCAACATGCTGGGCCAAAGCCGCAGGTTTTTCCAGGGCCCACGAGGATGAAAACATAATTTGCTAGACCTGACACGTTAAGCAATGGCATACTTGGGTTAATAGAATGGAGCACCGTTTTCAACCTGCCAACAAACATGAGCTGCCACTGTGGCACCTTAACGCCATCCATAAACTGAAAATAGCACTGAGGCTGTAACTGCCACACACTTAGAAGTGTATCTAAAGCCTAAACCCTACAGGGGTAGATAAGAAGTCCAGACACATCATCTCATAAAGCTCTTTTTATTGCGAGTCATCAATGCAGTACTATGTGCTGCCTTTACATACCCATAAACTCTCTGGACACAATGGTTGAAACTTTAATAGCACTTACAAATTACTAATTTAATTTATGTAAGCAGATATCAGCTTTTTGAAGCTTATTTAGTAGGATTCAGATGTTATGGGTCCTCTTAAATTATTGAATGTAGTGGACACGGCAGTATGAAATCTGATATACTAATATAAGAAAATAACTTGCTTGCTTGTAATCCTCTTAAAAAAAACAAAAGGCATAATGCGAGAACTGATTTGTTCTGTTCCAGTATGTTACTGATACAATAAATTTGAACACTGACATGAGCACAAGCTTCAAGGAAGAAAAACCATGCTAGCTTTACCAGTGCCACAAGAAATTGCTCAAACTGTCTGATGGAGAGATGTGGAGCCCATGGAGCACAGATGGCAATCCCTTCAGGGTGATATTTACTCTAGAGGTCTTGCTTCTAGTCTCTTATCTAATTAGCAAGTAGCGTCTCTAATGTACTGCTAAAGAACAGAGCCTCTAGCCCAGATCTGATTGCTAAATGGGTGTTTTTGGACTCCTAATTCAAGAAGGGGTTGGCTCAGCCTTATTGGTCTTGAGCTGGTAGAGGCTGAGAATGAGAATGAAACAGTATTGTCCTAGTATTGTCCTTGTTCGGACAGACCGAATAGGGTGAAATAGAAGCAACATGACTATGTCAGCCAAGATAGCATTTGAGGTTATTTGATAATTCACAAGTATGTATTTTATTTTATTTTATTTTTTCTAGCTTTGACCACAAACCACTGGAGTGATTCTGGTCTGTCTTTAAAGATTTCATGAAGTCAAAAAATGTCCATGCCTAGTAGCACTGATACCATCCATATCCTAATGTACATCTAAAACCTTTTTTTTTTTTTGTGGAAACCATGTAAGAAGGAACAGACTCACAGACCCAAATGTCTCATATCATTGTTTTAGACATTTTAGACAATTGTCTTTTATGAACTCTGAAACAGCATGTGAATTTACAAAATGTATGGTTTATTATTATTTTTTTATGGAAAATGTCCTATTCTATGCATTTATTTATTTGCATTTGTAAACAAGATTGTAAAGTGTTACCTTAATTTGTCAGTGATTCTAGCTATTTTTGACTATGTGCTGCCTTTACATACCCATAAACTCTCTGGACACAATGGTTGAAACTTTAATAGCACTTACAAATTACTAATTTAATTTATGTAAGCAGATATCAGCTTTTTGAAGCTTATTTAGTAGGATTCAGATGTTATGGGTCCTCTTAAATTATTGAATGTAGTGGACACGGCAGTATGAAATCTGATATACTAATATAAGAAAATAACTTGCTTGCTTGTAATCCTCTTAAAAAAAACAAAAGGCATAATGCGAGAACTGATTTGTTCTGTTCCAGTATGTTACTGATACAATAAATTTGAACACTGACATGAGCACAAGCTTCAAGGAAGAAAAACCATGCTAGCTTTACCAGTGCCACAAGAAATTGCTCAAACTGTCTGATGGAGAGATGTGGAGCCCATGGAGCACAGATGGCAATCCCTTCAGGGTGATATTTACTCTAGAGGTCTTGCTTCTAGTCTCTTATCTAATTAGCAAGTAGCGTCTCTAATGTACTGCTAAAGAACAGAGCCTCTAGCCCAGATCTGATTGCTAAATGGGTGTTTTTGGACTCCTAATTCAAGAAGGGGTTGGCTCAGCCTTATTGGTCTTGAGCTGGTAGAGGCTGAGAATGAGAATGAAACAGTATTGTCCTAGTATTGTCCTTGTTCGGACAGACCGAATAGGGTGAAATAGAAGCAACATGACTATGTCAGCCAAGATAGCATTTGAGGTTATTTGATAATTCACAAGTATGTATTTTATTTTATTTTATTTTTTCTAGCTTTGACCACAAACCACTGGAGTGATTCTGGTCTGTCTTTAAAGATTTCATGAAGTCAAAAAATGTCCATGCCTAGTAGCACTGATACCATCCATATCCTAATGTACATCTAAAACCTTTTTTTTTTTTTGTGGAAACCATGTAAGAAGGAACAGACTCACAGACCCAAATGTCTCATATCATTGTTTTAGACATTTTAGACAATTGTCTTTTATGAACTCTGAAACAGCATGTGAATTTACAAAATGTATGGTTTATTATTATTTTTTTATGGAAAATGTCCTATTCTATGCATTTATTTATTTGCATTTGTAAACAAGATTGTAAAGTGTTACCTTAATTTGTCAGTGATTCTAGCTATTTTTGTGTGTTAAAAACACAGTGTGTCCACTTCCGTAGAGGAAGTTGCTTAAAAGGTTAGTTCACCCAAAAATGAAAATTCTGTCATTAATTACTCACCCTTGTCACGAATCCGGTCCATGCACTTCCGTTCGCTCACCACCAGAGATCACCCGCTCACTACTATGGACTCTTGCACCACACTACTGTTGCACTTCACCCGGACTACAGTTCCCATCATCCATTGCACTGATTACACACACACAGCTGAATGCACTGATTACACACACACAGCTGAATCCAATCAGACATGCTACATAAGCCATGGACTTCCTCTCTCTCACTGCCGAGTATTGTTTAGTCGTCTTGTCCTGAACTGGCCACGAAGGCCATCTGTGAACAATTGTCCGGTCTCAACCCAGCCACAGAGGCTGTCTGTGAACTTTCGTCCAGCCCTGAATCGGCCACGGAGGCCGCTTATGAACTCTCAGTCCTGTCTGTCACAACCAAGGACGCGGTCTTCGAACTTCATGCCTGTCCTGTCATGGCCATGGAGGCCGTCTGTGAACTCTCTGCCTGTTCCGTCATGGCTATGGAGGCTGTCTGTGAACTCACTTCCTGTCCTGTAACAGCTATGGAGGCCGTTAGTGAATTCCTTGCCTGCCCTGTTAGGGCTATGGAGGCCAATTATAGACTTTTGTCCTGTCCCTATCCTCCCCGTCACCCTGTAGCGCCATTTTGGAGAGTATCCGCTGGACGTAAACAGCGTATGCTGTTCTGTGTCAGCTGCGTCACATGGATACGCCGTTTTCGTTCAGATCAAATCACAAACCTTTCAGGTTTGAAACGGCATGAGGGTGAGTAATTAATGACAGAATTTTCATTTTTGGGTGAACTATCCCTTTAAGATATTAGTTTTAGAGGCAGAGGAAAATGCAACACTTTCAATAGAGCCTGATTAGCTTCTGTCCGTTTGCACATTTTCAGTTTACTTGAAAGAGAAAAAGAAAGATTGAGAGATAGACAAAACATACAAAACAATTGTTCTTTCAAGAAGCTTGTTGATTTTATTCAGAATGAATTGGCCCAATTTGCATCTAAAGAGCTCAGGCATAGCATTGCTGGTTTTAGTGATTTTTCATTCAGAGCTATTTTTGCAGTATGGCCGCCAAAGAAAAAAAAATCATCCCACTCAGCAGCGGCATGAAAAGTTCAGGCGTGGGAGCAAAAGGGAAATGTAACAGATTTTAGTCCCCTGACAAAGGTAATTAATTGTTTGAGAGCTAAATGGAAATTAGGAGGCCGAACAGCCTACTGTAGCATTTTAGTTTCACAACGACGGCTATGTGAAATTTAAGTATGGAGTGTCAAGGGTGTTTGTCATGATGGTAGACCAGATGCAGTGCAAATAAACAATCCTCAGGGAAATGATCAGATGGCTTAACCAGGCTTGTCCAAACTCGGTCCTGGAGGGCCGGTGTCCTGCAGAGTTTAGCTCCAACCCTAATTAAACACACCTGAACCAGCTAATCAAGCTCTTACTAGGCATAGAAACTTCCAGTCAGGTGTGTTGAGGCAAGTTGGAGCTAAACTCTGCAGGACACCGTCCCTCCAGGACCGAGTTTGGACAGCCCTGGCTTACACCATCTGTTTACATTTGACAATTGTTTCGTTTCGGACATCCCACCCAAATCCAAATTTCGGGGAATTTGAAAACTCGGACGGACTAAAAACGATAATTTCAGTTTTCTTTTCATTGAATATTAAATGAGGATCTGAGGACCTGAGGATCACCGTCAGGAATGTTCCGCCGGGCCAGCCCCCATGGAAGTCCTGTCCTTCACAGCATAGTATTGTTGAGCTTCCGGATGAAGGTGTCATCCTTTTAATAATCATCAAATATGTTAAGCCACTTTTCCACTGTCAGGCCAAACCGTTCTCATTGATTAACCATTCCATTCTGTGTCGATCCGGGTCAGTCGGCATGGATATGATTTCATTTTCCACTGTGGGGCTGATAACAGAGCTTATAATACAAACGGGTCAGTAGTTGCCTTGGTAACGCAAGTGTTTGCATACGGTTTAAGATGTAAATACCGACCACATTATGGAGGACGATGAGATATTTCTGTTTATTTTGCTCAAATAGCGTGCTTGGCAAGCTACAGAGAGAAACTAGTAGCCAGACAACATACAAGTGACTAAATTAATACTTGCTTCAACATGAACTAATGATTAGTGAAGGCCTGAATTAATCAAGAATGAGTAAAATTAGTTAATGTTCAAGTATTAATTCAGGTATTAATATGAATATTAATATACCCATAGTATAAAGTGTTGCCAATAAACTCACTTACTGATTTATAAAAATGTAAAAAGTAATTAATTTAAACTGAGAACAATAGGCAGATTATAAGAGTTTCTCTGATATTGTAATGAAGCACTGCAGAGAATGATATAGTATCAATTAGTTTTGGGCAGGAGATTTCATTAATATGTCCTTACACTAAGTGCACTGTAATAGGCTGCTAGTGCCTTGTTAAAGTGACTCACTGAGTCTCTAACCTGCAATATGCAATGTAAAGAAAAATAATGTAGGAACTAGATTTTGTTCAAAATATACTTATAAATACACTACTTGAGGCTTCTGGAGTCGTTTTTGTGAGAAAAGTTTACTTCCGCATCTGAAAATCGCCGAAACCGGAAGTGACGTAACAGGAGGGAGTGCGGTCAATTTAAACTGTAGGAAAACAATGGATCGCAATGACAGTTCGGACGCTGAGGAAAGTGTAAATGTTTATTCATACTCTTATAACAGACCACAACCATACAATTATGAGACTGCTATATGGCCAAGAGAGAGGGACAGGCCAGGATTATTCTAATAATAAGTCATGTTTATCCGTGCCATTGATCCTGGTGACCACGAACTCGAATACGAATAACTTTGCTAAGAGGCCTTTGTGTCCGCGCAAAGAGAGAGACTATTCATTCCTTTCACTTCGCAATAATAAAAAAAAACAAAAAAACATCAACATAAAGAGAACTCCACACAGATGTTTTTTTATTCACAATAAGCTACAGAATAAGTAGAAAACTGAATCTATAGGACTAACAGAGAATTGTGCTTTGGTTCCTATTTTAGAACGACTTTAAAAACTCATTGTAGCCTAATTACAGCAAAAAATTAATTTAGGTTTTATTTAGGGCTGCACGATAAATCGCATGCAATATTTAACGTGAAATGATCGTGATTTTGCGCAGCTTGTCAGTGAACAACGGCTCTGTGTAGTCCTAGTTTTATTCTGTATGTATATTTATTTAATGTTATACACTGTTACTTCACAATAATTAAAAAAAAAAAAAAACTGGTGCCATGCACCTCAAAATTAAGGTGCTGCCTAAATGTAAGCATAACAATTGCTGTGTATAACATTACATCAATATTTCAGATGTAGGGACTTAACCGTATTTTAAGTCGTTAATTCTTGATAAGGGAATTAATCATTAATTTTATTTCTAGCTCAGGTTTTGAAAGAACTCGATCTGAGAATTCGAGGTCCACCTGATCAAAACTAAATCCAAATCTGATAGTTTACACTTTTAAATCAAGGGTCGTCCAGCGAGCCGGTGATTCTTGGTATATTTTAACAATTTGAATATCTGTATTCTCCCTGGCCACGGGTTAATAAGATTATAATAATTTGGAAGCTCTTAGAGAGGTAACTATTATAAGTAAGCTACGAGCTAGGTAGCAAAAGGATCTTTTTGGCAAAAGTTTTAACCTTGAAATTATATGACACCAACAATGATTCTTTATAAATGAAACATGAATTTTATTGGCTATCCTAGATTACATCAAAACTAGACTAAAACCTAAATTAATTTTTCGCTGTAACTAGACTACAATGACTTTTTAAGGTTGTTCTAAAATAGAAACCAAAGTGCAATTCTCTATTAGTCCTATAGATTCAGTTTTCTGTAGCTTATTGTGAATAAAAAAAACATCTGTGTGGAGTTTATATGTTCTCTCTGTGTTGTGTTATATATATATATATTATTTTATTTTTTTATTATTGTGAAGTGAAAGGAATGAATAGCCTCTCTTTGCGCGGACACAAAGGCCTCTTAGCAAAGTTATTCGAGTTTGTGGTAACCAGGAGGATCAATGGCACGGATAAACATGAATTATTATTAGAATAATCCTGGCCTGTCCCTGCTCTCTTGGCAGAGAGAGAGATAGCAGGCTCATAATTGTATGGCTGTGGTCCGTTATACGAGTATGAATAAACATTTACAATTCCCTCAGCATCCGAAAATGTCATTGCAATCCATTGTTTTCCTACAGTTTAAAATGACTGCACTCCCTCCCGTTATGTCACTTCCGGTTTTGGCGATTTTCAGATGCGGAAGTAAAATTTTCATTCAAAAACGGAAGCATCAAGTAACGTATTTATAAGTATATTTTAAACAAAATCTAGTTCCTACATTATTTGTCTATACATTGACTCACTGGGTCTCTAACCTGCAATATGCACTTTAAGTAGCTTTTGATATTTAAAGAGCAAAGAAAATATCAGCTTGATGCTCAACGAGGCGCCACTTTTAATGACAGCCCTTTGAATCCGTTTTACATGGATACTAGAATTTCAGGGTCATGCCATGCTAAATTTATTGTGCCAAACCACAGAACAGCTTAACATAGTTAGTAGTTAAACTAACTACATAGTTAAACAGTAGTCCACATGACTTGTGTGGTGCATTTCAAGTAGGGCTGGGCGACATGGCCAAAAAATATATCACTATAATTTGTTTTTTTTATATCAGTCGTTATCGATTAATTATCGCTGTAAATTTCAAATCTATATTTCTTTCAAGTTTAAACGCAGATTTTTGCTCCTAAGTGAAAGTTGTAGAAATCATACCATTAATTGTGGTTCCCTTTCATGGGAACTTCGAACTGCGTCCTCTAGGGGTCGCTATGGGGAACGCCTCGTCGTGACCCGTGTCTGAAGCATACATTGAAAAACACCAACTCGTTGGCCGGCGACAGCCATGACGTCACTACCGGTGCGACTATAGTATAAATAAGCGCCGGGAGCACACATCATTCACTTCTTCGTCTGAAGCTTGCGTCCGCAGCATGGCGAGAAAACCTAGAGGACGCAGTGTCTCGTTCCCTACTCAGGGAACCATGGTTACATAAGTAACCTGAGACGTTCCCTTTCATGGGAACTTCAAACTGCGTCCTCTAGGGGTCGCTATGGGGAACGCCTCGTCGTGACCCGTGTCTGAAGCATACATTGAAAAACACCAACTCGTTGGCCGGCGACAGCCATGACGTCACTACCGGTGCGACTATAGTATAAATAAGCGCCGGGAGCACACATCATTCACTTCTTCGTCTGAAGCTTGCGTCCGCAGCATGGCGAGAAAACCTAGAGGACGCAGTGTCTCGTTCCCTACTCAGGGAACCATGGTTACATAAGTAACCTGAGACGTTCCCTTTCATGGGAACTTCAAACTGCGTCCTCTAGGGGTCGCTATGGGGAACGCCTCGTCGTGACCCGTGTCTGAAGCATACATTGAAAAACACCAACTCGTTGGCCGGCGACAGCCATGACGTCACTACCGGTGCGACTATAGTATAAATAAGCGCCGGGAGCACACATCATTCACTTCTTCGTCTGAAGCTTGCGTCCGCAGCATGGCGAGAAAACCTAGAGGACGCAGTGTCTCGTTCCCTACTCAGGGAACCATGGTTACATAAGTAACCTGAGACGTTCCCTTTCATGGGAACTTCAAACTGCGTCCTCTAGGGGTCGCTATGGGGAACGCCTCGTCGTGACCCGTGTCTGAAGCATACATTGAAAAACACCAACTCGTTGGCCGGCGACAGCCATGACGTCACTACCGGTGCGACTATAGTATAAATAAGCGCCGGGAGCACACATCATTCACTTCTTCGTCTGAAGCTTGCGTCCGCAGCATGGCGAGAAAACCTAGAGGACGCAGTGTCTCGTTCCCTACTCAGGGAACCATGGTTACATAAGTAACCTGAGACGTTCCCTTTCATGGGAACTTCAAACTGCGTCCTCTAGGGGTCGCTATGGGGAACGCCTCGTCGTGACCCGTGTCTGAAGCATACATTGAAAAACACCAACTCGTTGGCCGGCGACAGCCATGACGTCACTACCGGTGCGACTATAGTATAAATAAGCGCCGGGAGCACACATCATTCACTTCTTCGTCTGAAGCTTGCGTCCGCAGCATGGCGAGAAAACCTAGAGGACGCAGTGTCTCGTTCCCTACTCAGGGAACCATGGTTACATAAGTAACCTGAGACGTTCCCTTTCATGGGAACTTCAAACTGCGTCCTCTAGGGGTCGCTATGGGGAACGCCTCGTCGTGACCCGTGTCTGAAGCATACATTGAAAAACACCAACTCGTTGGCCGGCGACAGCCATGACGTCACTACCGGTGCGACTATAGTATAAATAAGCGCCGGGAGCACACATCATTCACTTCTTCGTCTGAAGCTTGCGTCCGCAGCATGGCGAGAAAACCTAGAGGACGCAGTGTCTCGTTCCCTACTCAGGGAACCATGGTTACATAAGTAACCTGAGACGTTCCCTTTCATGGGAACTTCAAACTGCGTCCTCTAGGGGTCGCTATGGGGAACGCCTCGTCGTGACCCGTGTCTGAAGCATACATTGAAAAACACCAACTCGTTGGCCGGCGACAGCCATGACGTCACTACCGGTGCGACTATAGTATAAATAAGCGCCGGGAGCACACATCATTCACTTCTTCGTCTGAAGCTTGCGTCCGCAGCATGGCGAGAAAACCTAGAGGACGCAGTGTCTCGTTCCCTACTCAGGGAACCATGGTTACATAAGTAACCTGAGACGTTCCCTTTCATGGGAACTTCAAACTGCGTCCTCTAGGGGTCGCTATGGGGAACGCCTCGTCGTGACCCGTGTCTGAAGCATACATTGAAAAACACCAACTCGTTGGCCGGCGACAGCCATGACGTCACTACCGGTGCGACTATAGTATAAATAAGCGCCGGGAGCACACATCATTCACTTCTTCGTCTGAAGCTTGCGTCCGCAGCATGGCGAGAAAACCTAGAGGACGCAGTGTCTCGTTCCCTACTCAGGGAACCATGGTTACATAAGTAACCTGAGACGTTCCCTTTCATGGGAACTTCAAACTGCGTCCTCTAGGGGTCGCTATGGGGAACGCCTCGTCGTGACCCGTGTCTGAAGCATACATTGAAAAACACCAACTCGTTGGCCGGCGACAGCCATGACGTCACTACCGGTGCGACTATAGTATAAATAAGCGCCGGGAGCACACATCATTCACTTCTTCGTCTGAAGCTTGCGTCCGCAGCATGGCGAGAAAACCTAGAGGACGCAGTGTCTCGTTCCCTACTCAGGGAACCATGGTTACATAAGTAACCTGAGACGTTCCCTTTCATGGGAACTTCAAACTGCGTCCTCTAGGGGTCGCTATGGGGAACGCCTCGTCGTGACCCGTGTCTGAAGCATACATTGAAAAACACCAACTCGTTGGCCGGCGACAGCCATGACGTCACTACCGGTGCGACTATAGTATAAATAAGCGCCGGGAGCACACATCATTCACTTCTTCGTCTGAAGCTTGCGTCCGCAGCATGGCGAGAAAACCTAGAGGACGCAGTGTCTCGTTCCCTACTCAGGGAACCATGGTTACATAAGTAACCTGAGACGTTCCCTTTCATGGGAACTTCAAACTGCGTCCTCTAGGGGTCGCTATGGGGAACGCCTCGTCGTGACCCGTGTCTGAAGCATACATTGAAAAACACCAACTCGTTGGCCGGCGACAGCCATGACGTCACTACCGGTGCGACTATAGTATAAATAAGCGCCGGGAGCACACATCATTCACTTCTTCGTCTGAAGCTTGCGTCCGCAGCATGGCGAGAAAACCTAGAGGACGCAGTGTCTCGTTCCCTACTCAGGGAACCATGGTTACATAAGTAACCTGAGACGTTCCCTTTCATGGGAACTTCAAACTGCGTCCTCTAGGGGTCGCTATGGGGAACGCCTCGTCGTGACCCGTGTCTGAAGCATACATTGAAAAACACCAACTCGTTGGCCGGCGACAGCCATGACGTCACTACCGGTGCGACTATAGTATAAATAAGCGCCGGGAGCACACATCATTCACTTCTTCGTCTGAAGCTTGCGTCCGCAGCATGGCGAGAAAACCTAGAGGACGCAGTGTCTCGTTCCCTACTCAGGGAACCATGGTTACATAAGTAACCTGAGACGTTCCCTTTCATGGGAACTTCAAACTGCGTCCTCTAGGGGTCGCTATGGGGAACGCCTCGTCGTGACCCGTGTCTGAAGCATACATTGAAAAACACCAACTCGTTGGCCGGCGACAGCCATGACGTCACTACCGGTGCGACTATAGTATAAATAAGCGCCGGGAGCACACATCATTCACTTCTTCGTCTGAAGCTTGCGTCCGCAGCATGGCGAGAAAACCTAGAGGACGCAGTGTCTCGTTCCCTACTCAGGGAACCATGGTTACATAAGTAACCTGAGACGTTCCCTTTCATGGGAACTTCAAACTGCGTCCTCTAGGGGTCGCTATGGGGAACGCCTCGTCGTGACCCGTGTCTGAAGCATACATTGAAAAACACCAACTCGTTGGCCGGCGACAGCCATGACGTCACTACCGGTGCGACTATAGTATAAATAAGCGCCGGGAGCACACATCATTCACTTCTTCGTCTGAAGCTTGCGTCCGCAGCATGGCGAGAAAACCTAGAGGACGCAGTGTCTCGTTCCCTACTCAGGGAACCATGGTTACATAAGTAACCTGAGACGTTCCCTTTCATGGGAACTTCAAACTGCGTCCTCTAGGGGTCGCTATGGGGAACGCCTCGTCGTGACCCGTGTCTGAAGCATACATTGAAAAACACCAACTCGTTGGCCGGCGACAGCCATGACGTCACTACCGGTGCGACTATAGTATAAATAAGCGCCGGGAGCACACATCATTCACTTCTTCGTCTGAAGCTTGCGTCCGCAGCATGGCGAGAAAACCTAGAGGACGCAGTGTCTCGTTCCCTACTCAGGGAACCATGGTTACATAAGTAACCTGAGACGTTTTAAATGACTCTTTATGGTAAGAACATGACAAACATTTCACGCTTTTGAATTCTTTACATTTGGCCAGTCATTCTTCCATAACAAAATAAATATCAATATAGAAAAAAAGAATTTCTTAGTATCTGCATGTTCTAATGAGTGATATTATTTCAAATCATGAAACAGGTTTGTGTTCCTGACTTTGATGACGTGTATCTTCAGCACAGTTTGCAGTGCAGGCTGCAATATTAATAATATAAAAAAATTTTTGTCTCTTAGAAATGCACATTTGAAAGTAGCTTGGGTTGAGTTGACAGTAGTATAGCTTGAGTTAGGATGCAGATGTAAATTTACGTTCATTTATCAAAAACAGGAACATCTGTAAAAATTGTAACAACCTCATTTTTATATCATGAAATAAAAATTTTCTGACTTGGTTTTATTAAAATTAACCATTGGTCTTCCATAGTAGCATACATTAAGATCATAACAACAGTTAAAACCACACATACAGCACCTCAATACCATGGTAAAAATGTAACTATGGTTTCTAGGTATTTGTATGAAAAATACATTTAGTATAAATGCACAAATACTATATACAAATACAATGCTATCGCCCAGTACTAATTTCAAGTCTTACAAAGCTTTGTGTGACAAACAGACCAAAATTAAGCCGCCAGTGAACGGAGTGATGTTGGGAACTAAATCATTTGTGATCAAATAATTTAGACCACTTTTTAAAACTGGAAATTGTGTGTCATGATTAAAACAAGAAAGAAGAACAATAACTTGTCAATGGGGTAGTGATCAGCAGTCAACATATTGGCCAGTATTTTTTAATTTTAATTACTGGCATCAGTCGATATTTTTTCTTCTATTTGGCCGATGTGTTGCAAGCAGGAATTTTTTCATCTCGGGACTCGGCTGTGCAGCCGGTGCTGAAGCAGTCTCATATGTAAAAGTCTTAGTGGTGTAACTGTGGATGCCATATGCTTCTGAAATTGTTTTAGATGGACCGCTGTTTTCCCCCTGAACAAATTCAGACAGTTCAGCAGTGACTAGGCATGCTCGCTTGTGAGACTTGCTGTCATATTGACCGAGTCCAGCTCCATACCGAGAAAAGAGATGCTCTGCACAGGGGAGAGCTTGCTCTTTTCCCAGTTGACCCGAAGCCCCAACTGACTGAGATGCTGAAGCAGCATTGGTCATGATGGTCATGATCCACCATACCGCGATGTCTGCATGCAGGTCAGGGGCATCCTTGTCTGTTACAGATGTTAAAAAATGCCCCTGAACCTGTGAGGGCGCCTGGCAAATTTAATCGCATAGCTGAGTCAAATCATCCGGCTGAGACAGCGAGACGGGCTGGGAAGTGCTAACCAGGCCCTCAGACTCCAGGCAAGCAGCACCAAAGGGACGATTCCTGACGTACCCGCAGTGTGGCAGCAGAGGGGAGGAAGCGAGCCCAACATGTGAAGTATAGCATCCCGAGGTAGAGTCAGGGAAGAAGTTCTTATCTGATTCCCCATATCCTGTGGTGAAATGGCAAGGGAATCATGAGGAGGCCAAGCATTCTGCACCCATAACTTCTTGCATGGCCAAATAGTGTGCTGGGACTGACAGTGAAGTAGCAGAGCGACGCTCACCGTCAGACCCCAACACATCTGACCCAGAGAGAAAGGAAACTGCTCTTTAATTGAAACCGTGGGTACCGCCGGCCGGATGGCCAGGGGCAGAATGAGCATCCGTGGTTGTGAACACCCCCCAGGCCTCCCCCTCAAAAAAGAGCAGCTCCTTCCATCTCTGGGTCGCCTGTCCCAGGGACGCTTCGCAGTCTTCTGGGAAGACTTAACGGTACCCTGAGAAGCAGTCTGCGCCCTCGTCCTGTGGGAATCTCGATGCCCCTGCTGATGAGTATTCTGCTTAGGATCTGGTTGGGGCGGAGCAGGTGTTGAGGCCACAGAAGGATGCCCCTCAGCGACGAGCAGACGAAGACCGGACCTCTGCAGTTTGGTGACCAGAGTGTCCCACCAAGGCAGGATGTGTTTGATGGCCTCCGTCTGTTTCTGGACTGCCGAAAACTGCATACTACATTGTAGACATCACCTGCCCAAGGGACCTCGCCTTGACCTTTGATGCCCGGAGGGTGAAGTCGTCACCGTACACAGCTCCTGTATCAACCCCGGGTCAGAACAACCTTCATGCAGCTTTTTCAGTGCCTTGGCCTGATGTACTTGCAGGATGGCCATGGAGTGCAGGGCGGAGGCGGCCTGGCCTGCAGCACTGTAAGCCTTGGCAGCCAGGGCTGACGTCAGCTTACATGCTTGGGATGGGAGTCGTGGACGATTCCTCCAGGTGCCGGTGTTTTGCGGGTACCACCATCGCGGGTAGGGAGGAGCTCAAACGTGACCTGGTGGTGTAAGGGGCCTTCCATGTTTTAGTGAGCTCCTCATGAACCTCTGGATAGAAAGGCACTGGGGCGGAACGTGGCTGAAAGTCACAGCCAGAGCCCAGATACCAATCATCCTGCCTTGAGCGCTCGGGAGATGGAGGCGAGGTCACCTCCAACACGATGCTCTTGGCCTCCCGGAGGAGCATGGCTGTCAACTCCACTTCCGACTCCGATTGAGCTGCCGCCGTTGCCGGGGGCTGCTCAGCAGAGTCTTCAGCATCAGAAAACAAAAGCCCCTCCTCTGATGCTGCGATCGACATCTAATTCTCTTCAGGAGCCCCAAATGAGATACTGGGTCCGCCGCGGGATGGACTGACACCTTCATCTGGAAGCTCAACAATACAATGCTGTGAAGGACAGGATTTCCATGGGGGTTGGCCCGGCGGAACATTCCTGACGGTGATCCTCAGGTCCTCAGATCCTCATTTAATATTCAATGAAAAGAAAACTGAAATTATTGTTTTTAGTCCGTCCAAGTTTTCAAATTCCCCGAATTTGGATTTGGGTGGGATGTCGTTGTGCTTGAAACCAAGGGTAAAAAACCTGGGTTTATTTTTGATGATGGCTTAAAGTTTGATCATTAAATAAATTCAGTGGTCAAAGCTGGCTTTTTTTCAGCTGCGTTTGCTTTCTAAAGCAAAGCCTTTTCTTTATTTTAAAGATTTTGAAAAAGTAATTCACACTTTTATTTTATCTAGGCTGGACTACTGCAACTCACTTTATTTTGGGATTAGCCAGACAGCTTTATCCAGGTTGCAGCTTGTTCAAAATGTTGTGGCTCGACTCTTGAGTGGGGTTTAAAAAAGGGAGCATATTACTCCTATTTTACGCTCCCTACACTGGCTGCCTGTCCGTTTTGGAGCGGATTTTTTTATTTTGCTTCTAGTATATACATCTCTAAATGGTTTGGCCCCTTCTTATCTCTGTGAATTATTGACTGAGCATCAACCCACTAGATCCCTTCGGTCTTTCTACTAGGATTTATTGTTTACCCCTAAGTCGAGGCTTAAATGTAGGGGAGATTGTGCTTTCTGTGTTGCTGCCCCCAGGCTTTGGAACGCCTTGCCACTATCCATTAATCAAGCTTCTTCTCTTAGTATTTTTAAGCCCAGGCTAAAGACTTTTTTTTATTCATTAAGGCGTATGGCTGATGTGATATTTGTATGGTTTTAAAATGTTTCTGTTTGCTTATTAGTGTTTTTTTTTTTTTTTTTTTGATGACTTGCTGGAAAGCACATTGGTCAAAGGAAGTTGTAATTAATTGTGCTATATAAATAAACTATCATTGTCATCCTTGTCTTTAACCAGTGCAGCCCCAAGAAATATATGACCAGAGGAATTGGGCTGGGTAGAGTCCAAGGGGAGCCTCATAATAATTAAGAGCCGTGACCTCAGCGTAGCCATGGGCATGCGCTCGCTATGCAGGCATATGACCCATCCATGAAAGCCGTCTCCACGTGCTTTTGGCCCAGACACATTAGACGGCAAAAGAAACTACCGCACGTAGCGGTAGGCAAAGAAACTACCGCACCCAGAAGCACACGGTCGGAAAGGAATCTCGAAAGACACTCACGGCCGTGCACAATCTAATAAATATTTAATTTCACAAACCTTGCAAGCTTTAACAAATCCAGTTGTGAGGTCTTCTGAGATGTGCATTTTTAGACTGCATAAACCAATTGTACTCTGAGCATAACAGTTGGTCCATGCGAAATGGATATGTACAGGAGAGTTCAGATGTCTCTGGAAACACACAATCAACAAACTTGGGGGCCAGATTTACTAACAGCTTGTGCGAGCGCAAACACTAGTTTGTTTTAAAAAGTCTTGTCAGGATTTACTAAAGATGTGCAGTGAAAAATTAGCAATGAAAAGGCGTGGACTCATTTTTGTGGCTGACCTTATTGCATATGCATTTGTAGGAGTGTCCATTTCAGACACAAAATGTATGGTGCTGGAACCCAAACTTTTTCATGCTCTTTCTAGGCTGTTCATCGGATTTACACGAAACGCAACACATGTCATCCCCAGATACTCATGGCAAAAATTATTTTGATTTGTCAAAGTGTTGTGAAGATATTAGTAATTAATTGGCCAGGGGATACCCATTTTTACAAGTTGACCTATATAATAATTCTTCCATACAGAGACACTTAAAGACTCCTATTAAATTTGAAAAGGGGCATGACCTGGTTTGTGTTTGGACCCTGATAATTGCCGCTTTAAAATATTAATTTATATTTTTAACAATTTCTTTATTTTTGAAAAGTACTATCACATTATAAAGTATTTTATAGATTAATTTATCAAATTCGACAATTTTTTCATATAATTCATTTTTTTATTTATTTCTAATTTAGTAAATATGTAAAATAAATATTAATTCAATTTCAGCAGTTGTTTACTATCTTTAAATTAAATAGTGTAATATCATATGTAGTGACTTTATATTAGCAATTGACCACCCTAGTCTAAAAGATATTGGCATCTGCCATCGAAAAATCAATATTGGTAGACCACTACAATGGATTAAGAAAATAAATTAATTCAATAAATATATATTTTTTAATATTTTCTAATCATATTATCTTACGTTTGATTCACAAGTAAATTTCTTTTTTTTTTTTTTTTTACTGGAAAATAAGCCAAATACAAATTAAGAGTGTGTTCTCAAACATTGCTACTTCTCTCTAATTGGTGGACATAAAATGTTTTGGTGAATACCAATTTAAATTTGAATCAGTTTTTTACATTCTTTTTGAAGCTTGACAGCCCCAGTCATTATTCGTTTTGTACTGAAAAATAGTAGGCCAAATATTCCATAGAGAAAAAAGTCGTGCAGGTTTGGAAAGGTATGAGAGTGAGTAAATGATGACGACAAATTTTCATGACAAAAAAAAAATTCTGAGTGAACTATTGATTTAACCTTACATTATGCTAACATTACCATTAAACACCTTCTTTAAAAGTTAACCTTATTTTTATGCTTGTGTACTCCGAGGTCTTTTCTTTTAGATGTTACTATAATGATATGCTCTTGCACTCTCCCTCTAGTCAAAAATAAGAGAGTGATGCAACCAACTTCTTTTGTTCTATCACAGGGCACCATTAGCAGGCGGAGCTGTTAGCCTGTCTTTGTGTCTCTACGGACAAACAGAAGCACAGAGGGTAAAGCGCAATGCCTTTTTGTCTCTTGCAGAATACAATTCCATTGATCAAGTCTTTGTTTGTTCCTCCAAAAAAGATAATGTATTATGAAAACATTTAAATAGATAGATAGATAGACAGACAGACAGACAGACAGACAGACAGACAAGAGGAGCTGGATGCCTTTGAAATGTGGATCAAAGCCAGTGGGAGACTCCCGAGGGAGGAAGCAGTTAACCCCTATGTGATGAGACCAACCAGAAGAACCTTGAGAAACGATTCTCTGTGATCAAATTGAGGCTGTCACAAGCAGTAGGATAAAACCATGTGTTTTTTTTTTTTCCTCCATAAACTACATTAAAATAATGAAAATAATTCATAATGATGCAAAATAATTATTTGTTTGTATCTGTGATAAAATGATCTGCTTCAGCTTTGAGATAGAATCTGATTTTAGCAGGGATTAAAAGAAAGTATATCAATAGTAAATCTGAGGCCTATTTTAGATGTAACTTTATCTGTTTCTATATACCAGACATGCCATCTGTAAATTATAAAAATTTTATTTATTATTATTTATTGTTAATTTATTTCCAACCTTTATGTAATATTTGTATGATTTGTTAAGATTAGTTCACTGGCCTTTTCTGCAGGTTATATCATTACACAAGTAAGTAGGTGGCGCTAAGTGACTTATTATAATTATTATTATCTTTGAGTCATTCCCTCAATATATGAAAAAAAAAATAAATAAAACACGGTTTTGGTTCACAATTCGTTCACTTACAAGAAACACTGATTTGACCATGAATAAAAACGTGCAGTATACTTGAGAAGCATGTTATTTTGTATATTGCTCAGAGGGTTTAAAAAAATAACACATTTGAAAATGGGGAGAAGGTTTTTTTTTTTTTTTTAATGTACACGTCATTATATTATATATTTACATTTATTCATTTAACAGACAGTTTTATCCAAAGCAACATACAAATGAGGAATGCAAGCGATTCATCATAAAGAGGCACTAAACATGAGAAGTGCTAGTAATCATTTAAAATAGTACAAGCTAGAACAGGATCTGAAGTAGTTGCTTTAACAATTCCCTGTTCCCATCTGAAACCAATCTAAACTTCTCTCAACCCTAGCCATAAAAGCACCACGCAGTTTTAAACCCTTAGAGGTTTACAGTGGCCACTCAGGCAGCATTGATATAAAGTAAACAGTAAGAGTGACATTCAAAGAGTAGCTGTTATGATGATAATTTTATTTCTGGCCCAAAGGGTATGGTAACTTGTTTTCTTTATTTTTCAGCAGGTGAAAGCAGATTCATAGTTAAAGTGGTCTCTTATAGCACTTTTGTCACTAACTTTTCAGTTGCTGTTGACAAAACAGTGCAATGATTTTCCTTATTTAATATACAGTTGCACTCATAAGTTTACATACCCCTTGCAGAATATGCAAAATCTTCATAATTTTAACAAAATACGAGGGATCAGGAAAATTGCATGTTATTTTTTATTTAGTACTGTCTTGAATAAGCTATTTCGCATAACGGATGTTTATATATACTCCACAAGACAAAATAATAACTGAATTTATAAAAAATGACCCCATTCAAAAGTGTACATACCCTTGAATCTCAATACTGTGTGTCATTTCCTGGATGATCCATCACTGTTTTTATGTTTTGTGATAGTTGTTCA
>NW_015663900.1:426188-436506 GCF_001515625.1 Sinocyclocheilus rhinocerous
ATATATATATATACAGTTGTGCTCATAAGTTTACATACCCCTTGAAGAATATGCAAAAATGTTAATAATTTTCACAAAATAAAAGGGATCATGAAAATTGAACTCTTTCCAAAAGTGTCTGTATGATTTTGAGATCCATCTTTTCAAACTGAGGACAACTGAGGGACTCATACATAACAATTACAAAAGGTGAAAACATTTACTCATGCTCAAGAAGGCAACACGATGCATTAAGAGCCCGGAGGTGTAAACTTTTTGAATTGGATGATCAGGGTAAATTGTCCTTATTTTGTCTTCTGGGAAACATGTATGTATTTATGTAGCTTCTGAAGTGCAGTACTAAATGAAAAAATATGATCTTTAATCAAAATAACAAAAATGTACACATCATCGTTCTATTCAAAAGTTTACACCCCCTGGCTCTTATCATCGTGTTGCCTTCTTGAGCATCAGTGAATGTTTTCACCTTTTGTATTTTTTATATATAAGTCCCTCAATTGTCCTCAGTTTGAAAAGATGGATCTCAAAATCATACAGCCACTGTTTATAAAGGGTTCAAATATGCAGAAGATTCTGGAAAGCCAAAGAATGTGCAGGATGATTTTTCTAAAGAACAGCGGGCAGTTGAACTGTTCAGGACAAACAAGGGACTCATGAACAACTATCACAAAACATAAAAACAGTGATGGATCATCCAGGAAATGACACACAGTATTAAGATTTAAGGGTATGTAAACTTTTGAACAGGGTCAATTTTATAAAATCGGTTATTATTTTGTCTTGTGGAGTATATATAAACATCCGTTATGTGAAATAGCTTATTCTAGACAGTATTAAATAAAAAATAACATGCAATTTTAATGATCCCTCTTATTTAGTTAAAATTATGACCATTTTGCATATTCTGCAAGGGGTATGTAAACTTATGAGCACAACTGTATATAAAATTAGGAAACACTATTCTCTATTAACTGTTTTGCTTATTAGCATGAATATTAGCATATTGGCTGTTTATTAGTACTTATAAAGCACATATTGATGCCTTAGTCTGCATTTGGGGAAGTCGTGGCCTAATGGTTAGAGAGTCGGACTCGGACCCGGGTGCCGCAGCAAAAAATGGCTGCCCACTGCTCCGGGTGTGTGTTCACAGTGTGTGTGTGTTCACTGCTGTGTGTGTGCACTTTGGATGGGTTAAAATGCAGAGCACTAATTCCAAGTATGGATCACCATACTTGGCCACATGTCACGTCACGTCACTTTCACTTTCACCATATTCTAGATCAGGGATCCTCAAATCTGGCCCACGAGATCCACTTTCCTGCAGAGTTTAGCTCTATGTGGAGTATATATAAACATCCGTTATGTGAAATAGCTTATTCTAGACAGTATTAAATAAAAAATAACATGCAATTTTCATGATCCCTCTTATTTAGTTAAAATTATGACCATTTTGCATATTCTGCAAGGGGTATGTAAACTTATGAGCACAACTGTATATAAAATTAGGAAACACTATTCTCTATTAACTGTTTTGCTTATTAGCATGAATATTAGCATATTGGCTGTTTATTAGTACTTATAAAGCACATATTGATGCCTTAGTCTGCATTTGGGGAAGTCGTGGCCTAATGGTTAGAGAGTCGGACTCGGACCCGGGTGCCGCAGCAAAAAATGGCTGCCCACTGCTCCGGGTGTGTGTTCACAGTTAGGTGAGTTTGATCAGGGTTGGAGCTAAACTCTGCAGCGCATTGGCACTCCAGGGCAAGATTTGAGGAACCCTGTTCTAGATTATTTAAATTTATACCTAAGCATAACGGCTACAAACAACTACCTTAATATCAATATAGTATACGCTACCAGGGTTTAGGGTTTAAATTGATCAAGTAAAGTTTTGACAGTAAAGTTATTTACAACATTACAAAAGATTTCTATGTCTTACATTTTAAAATACTGTGTATTTATTTTACTATATTTTTGATCAAATAAATGCAGCCTTGGTAAATATAAGAGACCTAATTCAAAAACATAAAAAAATCTTACTGACCCCCAACTACTGAACTAGTGCAGTTTTAAATTATAATAATATATAATATAAAACATGGGACCTCATGCACTTAATGCAAGATTTGTAGACCAACTCGTATTCTGTTTAGGGGGTGAGAATTTATTTATTTGTTCCTTACGGAGGGGGTGGGCTAATTCTTTAAATAAAACCAACATTCATCATGGCATTGTTTGTATGATCCATATCAGTAGCACACTTGGTGGATTAGCTCACTTGATCCATTCACCATGGCAAGAGGAGTATCACACTGAACGTGCGGTCACAGCAGTGACTGAGAAACAAAAAGATGAATGCATTTAGTTGACACCCACTGAGTTACACCCCCTAGTGTGTGGAAGAATCTATTAAGACCTTGAAGTGGACACTCCTCTTTAATGTTGTTCCTTGACAACACAGCTATTCAATCTCCCTGTGCCCTGATTCAATAAAGCGGTCTGCGGTATGGTAAGAGAGCCATAAATGTGCCACCCACAGAATTTTATAGGATCTTGATCATTCCATCTTATCAAAAGGGGAGAAAGACCTTATCGTACGTATATTTGGTGACTCCACAGTCAATGTTCTTTTCACCAGAGAATTGTTGACTGTCATTTAACTGACCGGTCAAATCTGAACAGAACCAGGACATTGTGTCTCATCAGCAGCCTTTTCACTCATAGTCTACATGATTCCTTTCAGGCGTTTGAGAAAATGAAGCGAGACAACACTCACCTGCTGGCTGGAACTTGGTCACTCAGCAATAATTTAGTCAGCTGATGGTCAGTAAAAAAGCACCATAAAGGGATCATAAAAATTGTCCATATAACTCATGCACTATATTCCAAGTCCACTGAAACCTTTCTGTGAAGAACAAGCTAAAATTGTAGTTGTTATTTAAAACATAATAATAATAACTTGACAGCCATCACTATTTGCTTTCAGTGAATGGAACAGAGACACTCGGGTTTGGGGCGAAATGAGAACCTTCTTGCATAAATAAATGCATAGACATGAACTACTGATCAAAACTATTTGATTGTTTTATCTGCATATTATTTTAGAAATTATAATGAGAAATGCTAATACAAAACAGTCCATTCCAGTGTACAAAACAGTTGGCCAAGCAACAAGACAACCACTGCAACAATATTACACTAAAATGAACACTGAATTCCTTTGTGGTAATTTTCACTGCAATTGATAACTGGGACGCAATATGATTCCAGTTATGTATGTGGGGTGAAATATGAGAGACATTAAAGTAGTGTCGTTTTCAGTTACCCAGGTGAACACTCTGATTTACTGTTTTGCCAAGGTCAATGGCAAATATTAGGAAATATCTGACCTCTGTATGCCATGATTGACCAACCAGAATGTAGTATTCTACAGAGTAAGGAAAAAGTTAATTCTGGAACAACTGTTAATTTAAATGCAACAAACATCTCAGTCTCCAACTGAGACTGTGCTCCTCACGTTTTCTCCATCTCTGCACTCCTGAGCAATGCTCTATAGATGATCTAAAAGCGGCTTCTCTGACTTTGAAGAACTCGATCAAATCTCAAGATGGAGCCTCCAGCATGCCGAGAGGCAAGTCCATCGATAGCCATCTGAGGGTTCACACGGGCTACAGTGGGAATATGGCTATCACTTGTGATCCAAGCAAAATAGGCTTCCTGTTTTTTTTTTTTTGTTGTTGTTGTTTTTAGGTTGAGTGTTCCACGCCGTTCCATGCATTTTTCTAAGAAAAATATCAATATTTAAAACTTTATAAACCATAATCTCTAACTTCCACTAAATGGTACGCACATACACAAGAGAGTGGCATTCCAGCCAGATGACGCGTAGCTTAATGCTGCGTTCATGCCATATTGTAATTACTGTAGGCTTGAGATGACAACACGTGACTTTCTATTTGGAGCTGTTCACATCCTTGGACTGGGAATTATGCGTTTCTATAGCACCACAATCAACGCCTAAATGAATCTGCAGTGGTCAGGTGGTACAGCGGTCACATGGTACAAGTAGGAGCTCTCAGAAGAGTCCCATCTTACAAGCTGTAATTACGAGTTCTACGAGGACATGTATGCTTTTTACATGTTGAAACCTCAAAACTACAGTAATTTCAATAGTGGCCATTGAGAAGTGACAAATGCGAAAGTGCAGAGGAGAGAGCAAAACAAAACACTGGTCATGAATTAGAATTACAAAACGAGTATTTGTGAAGAAAAATGTTGTAAGATTTCGATATAAGCCCAGAAGAGACTGGTTTTCCTTTGCTTTCTTTGCTCCTGTAAACAAAACTTGGTTCTCGCGAGACTAGCATATCGTCCTACATCATCCGGCTGGAACACCACTTTCTTGTGTACTCAAATTGTATATTTACTGTTTTTACTGTATTTTTGATCAAATAAATGCAGCCTTGCTAAGCAGAAGAGATTTCTTTCAAAACCATTAAAACATCTTACTGATTCCCCTTTGGAATGGTGGTGTATATTATATGTTTTATTTAGAATATACATTTTAAAAGCATGTATTTAGCCCATATATAACAGCCCACGTTAGTCCATATATAATTTTAAAAACATGTCGAATGCCATGAAGATATTCATGACATTAGATTTGACTGGGCTTTAAATATTATTACTGTTAGTTTCCCAAGGAGCAAAAATTGTATCTAAATTATATTTATGAGTGTTAAATAAACTCTTCAGAAATTTGGCATTCAAACCAATCGCAGCCAATCAGCAAACAAGAAGCATTCATATTATTTTCTCCCAAAAAAACAAAAACAACATATAGCTATTTATTGTGTCTGAATACTCGCTATTGTGACGGGAAGTTTGGCAGCTGTTTTGACAGACAGGTGTGCAAACAATTAAGTAAGGAGTTATTGCTATGGAAATGACACACTGTCTAGTCTAGTAGCATTGATGTAAGCTGGCAGGTAACACTACTACGCAAACGGCATGACACGTTGCTTCAAAGCACATAGAATCCAATATAATAAGCGATTCTGTCACTGAACGTGCAAATGCGCATTCTATTTCTGATGAACTCCATGCACTTGCACTACAGACAACTGGACAAATAGATGTGGAAAATTTGTATTGATTCATCCAGTGTAAAGACAGTATTAGGATGTTGCAGACCATTTTCTTTTGCAAGTTTCTGCTCATACATTTTTGGACTATACTCGCCTTATCCAAATGGCCCCCCCAAGAACACCTCAATGCCCCCCTTTCAAAAATATTGCTTCCAGCGCCCCCCAATGCTCTCTGAACTCCCCAGTTGATTTGTATGTATGTGTGTTTGTAGACAGAGCCGATCCTCCCTATACGCAAAATATGCAAGCTGCGAAGGGCCCCCGAAATACCAGGGGGGCCCCCTTGTTCCCAAAGATGATTTAATTTTAGTTTCGTTTTTGAATTTGGTCAGCGGTTATGAAAACATGAATGATCATTTCTTTTAATGCGGTGCGCTGTCGCCCTTTCTACGTAAAAATCAGTCAAATCATGTAATGTCAATGTCGTACAGTCTTGCTTGAGACAAAAAAAAAACGAGTTGAAAGCATACCGAGCACGGAAGAGACACTGTTTCTCAAGCGCTTTCTGCGAGCGTGATTCGAGACAGAGTGAAACACGGACAAATGCATTTCATTCATTCGTTCATAACCACTCATACCTCACTCCACTTCCAATGTATATAAAAGAGACAACCCAGGCTCATTACAATAAAAAAAAGAGCCTGTGGTGAATTTTGTGCAAAATAATACTTATTGCATGTTTTGCGACACTTTCAATGTAAAATGTCTAAGTAATTGTCACTAAAAGCTTGTTTGTTTGTTGGTTATGTTGTATCAAAACAGTTTAAACATGTAATGTCCAGTGAGAAAGGCTAAAAGGGGAATCTCAAAATAATGTTCAACCTAACCTAAAACTCATCCTACACCTACCAACAACAAAAGCAAGCATGAGATAAAAATGCATTTGTTGAAGCAATCATGTCATTTTAGTTTGCTTCTACAAGTGTTTGAGATTTTTTATTGTGACTCGTTTCACTGGACTCAAACCCGAGCACATCACAATTTCAAAGCTATACCAGGTGAGTTACTGAGCAAGTTTATTATGTTAGAAAATCCATACATATGTATTCGTTTTCAAATCATGCACTATGGTAAAAGCGTTTTGAGAACATCAAGGAACCGTGCAAAAATTGTCTTTGTTAATTATAATAATCTGCCACTGTAATCACAATTTGTGTGAAAAGGAACAAAGGTTGTTGGTATTTTACTGCTAATAGTGGTCATTACATATGGAAACTGCAGTGGGTTGTACGTATAGGTTATATGCAAAAATGTAGGTACAGACCCCCCCAATGAGCCTAGTTTAAAAAGATAATTTTTTTTTACATACATTTATTATTATTCTTTTTTTTACTGTAATATCCTTTCTTCTGCAGAGTGCATAATATCACAGGATGAGGAAAGTGATTCAAACCTACAAGTATGCTTTCTTTATGATCACAAACTATTCTCCATTAGATTAATCCTAGGATGGATTTGCATGGAATTAAATGTTGTAATTTGTATTTTGGCATATTCAAATGCTACTTCTTAATCTGAACAAGATTCAGACCAAATTCATTTCCAATGAAACTCTGACACCTAGCTTTGCATGTCACCTTAGATATTTTTTCTTAAGTATTAAGTATTTGAGTAAATGTAATCAGTTGTACTTGAGTATCTTTTTGGATACTCTGTAGTTTTACTGAGTATCAAAGATATTAGCAACTTTTACTCTCTACTTCAAAGCATTTTTGAATAAGTATCTGTACTCTTTTCTCCACTACATTTGTAGTGAGTGTTGCAATTGTGCATTACATTTTGCATGGCACCTAGCTTTTTCTGCAGCAGTTTATTTCTGCAACAAAAGAAGTGATATCGCCAGCTACAGGGCACTGAAAGTACTATATCTTGTGCATTTTGCCCTTACTCACCCAAACTTGTCAAGGCTAATTTATGTGAATGTGAGTTCCTTAGCAAGTAGTTGTGAATCACAGGTGTGAGATGAGGACATGACTGTAGCCGGCAATGAGGCTGAAACCAGCACATCCAGTGCAAGATGGCTTTGACTATAATTTTGCTTAACATTATTTGACTAATCCGTTATGCTGAAGAGACCTTTTTGAAGGATATTGTTTTATTTTATTTTTATTTTTGCGATTTTGAGGTGTTCAGTTTTATTTTGGTTTTAGAAAATAAACATGATTGCTTTCCTCTCAAATCAACTCTTTCTTGTTTTTCACTGGCATGTCTCTGACTAGTGCATCTTTGAGTCTATATTTAGTATAAGTAAAATACTTAAAGGGGTCATATGATGCTGCTAAAAAGAACATTATTTTGTGTATTTGGTGTAATGAAATGTGTTTATGCGGTTTAAAGTTAAAAAAACACATTATTTTCCACATACTGTACATTATTGTTTCTCCTCTATGCCCCGCCTTTCTGAAACGCGTCCCTTTAAGTACTGTTAAAATCAGACACTCTAAGACTTTTACTCAAGTTGTTTTGGAATTAGTGACTTTTAACTTGTAATGGAGTAATTTTAACTGTAAGGTATCTGTACTTTTACTCAAGTATGGTTTTCATGTACTCTTTACACCTCTGGATACACATTTCATGACTGGCAGCATCTCTGCTTTGCCACACATGCAAAGCAGCTCATATAGTTTATACAAATTGGCACAGTGTAGCATCATCCACACTAGCTTACTGTGAAGTGACTGCTGCTATCTGAAATATAATTAAATGTAATATAAAAGTTTAACATAGGCAAAACAAATTATCTAGTGTTAACAGTTAACACACACACACACACACAGCATTAGAACTCACACATTATTTGCATTGCAAAGGTGGTGTGTTTTGAAAACTTAATTTTTCATTGGTGGCATTTTGCCGGCTTAAGTAATGTGTGCATAAATGCAATTACACTGAAATATCTTAATCGATTTGGACACCAATTAACCCTGCTTGCTTACTCTGTGAATAATTTTCTCTGTGAATGAAACATCTGCGTACAGGTTGTCCAAAAACCCTCCCATGTGAGCAATTCTGGTCCTTTATTTGTTCTCTCTTCAGGCAAAAAGGGAAAATAATGCAAACCGTTGAGGCTTAGTGTAATTGTTACCCTCTTGCTCTGACTTTCATGATTCATGGCAATTTTACAAAAAAGATGCTTTTGAATCTCACAGTGGTGAGTCCTTATGGGGTTTCATGTTCTGCAGAGAAGTCGCTGTACTCTATAGAACTCACTGAATGTTAATGTGCACTGGGTCAATGGAATTAACGTGTGCGTAACAAGTAAGTGCGGAGTCTTGTGTGACTGTAAAGCAAATGTTGCCTCACTTGTGTGACTTGTTGCCTCACTGCCCTATCAATTTAATTTAGTTAAATTTAGTTTTATGTATAAAGCACATTTAAAATCAACCTTAGTTGGCCAACGTTCTATACAAAAAGAAAAAAAAGAATAATTAAATAAATAAATAAAAGCAAGAAATCACATACACATTACAAAGAATTAAAAGCACAAGAAAAAGATGTGTTTTTAACATGGATTTGAATTTGGCTAACATGGAAGCAATTCTGTCATGTAATGGCAGGCTGTTTCAGAGCTTAGGGTCAGCTACTGCGAGATCGTGTTACCAACAGAAGATGACCTTTTTGGGATCTAATTGACCTAGAAAGATTGTAAGTAACAATTAAATCGGAAAGGTATTTAGCAGCTAAGTTGTTGAGAGCTTTGTAAACAAATAACAAAATTGTGTGGTCAATTCAATATCAGACTGGCAGCCAATGCAAAGAACGTAAGATTGGTGTGATATGGTCTCGTTTGCGGCTACCCGTGAGTAGACGGTCAGCCGCATTTTGGACCATTTGAAGGTGAGAGATGGAAGAGAGCGGTAACCCGGCATACAAAGGATTACAGTAGTCGAGTCATGTTGAGATAAAAGCATAAATAACAGTTTCAACACTTTTCCTGCTTAAGAAAGATTTGACTTTTGCTGTGAATTTGTTTGTCTAATTTGAGACTTTTATCTAGGTAGAATCCGAGAGCTGGGGTGTAATCATTTGAACAGGATGATTGGTGGAAATTGTTCTAACTTTGTTTAAAGATATTTTTTAGTACTACCCTTCAGAAGCTACATAAAATACTTTACATGTTTCCCAGTAGAAAAATAAGAACAATTTACCTCTGATCATCCTGTGCAAATGTTTACACCCCATGATTTTTAATGCAGTGTGTATCCTTTTGGAGCATCAGTGAATGTTTTCACCATTTGTAATAGTTGTGTATGAGTCCATCAGTAGTCACCTGTGTGAAAAGATGTATCTCAAAATCATAGAGTCACTGTTGTAAAGGGTTCAGATATGCAAGAAAACCAAATAATGTGCAGGACCTATTTTTTTTTTTTCTGAAGAACATTGGGCAGAACAGAACTACTAATGACAAGCATGGGACTTATCATGAAAAACAAAACATAAAAACGGGATCATCCATGCAGGTTTTAAACTGCTTATTATTACTGCTTAAAATGCATAGTATTATGTCTTGTGTAAATGTTTCTATAAAAGGACATTATAAAAGGCAATACTAAATAAATAATAAAAAAAAAACAACATGCAATTTCAGATCTATCTTATTTTTATTTATTTATTTTATATTATTTTGCATAATATTATTATTTTAGGGGTCACAAATAAAGTGAAAATGAAAAAAATGAAAAGTGTCAATTGCGGCATTAAATTTAAATGTTGCATATATTTCTTTTTATGTTTTTTTTTTTTCTTTATAACCAATCACAGATGATTCTGTTGAGCTTAATGCAATGGCCAATCACAGGTGTTCAGATTAGTCATCTGAAACACCAGAGCTTTGTTCAGTGTGTGCGCTGTGCTCACTGACTGAATTCTGCACTCTCATAAATTCTCTCATAATAACCAACAATGTACAGATGTACATTTGATGTGAGTATGTGATCCATTCACAGTGTAGACAGCTTCAGTGATTATAATGGGAGGTTTTTTTTTTTTAGGTTTTTTTGTTGTTGTTTTTTTTAGAGTGTTTAAACAAACTCTAGACTGAAGTAGGTGATAATGTTCTTTGATCATGTAAATGTTTTTTACTCGCTTTCTCTATATAATGTATTTGCTGTTTGAATAACCATGGGAATTAAAATGTTATAGTAACTTAAAATGTTTTTATTAAACTGTGA
>NW_015663900.1:436774-444231 GCF_001515625.1 Sinocyclocheilus rhinocerous
ATATATATATACATTGTACTATATATTGTACTTGCCTACAAATATGGGTTTATGATGTGCATGGTTAGCCTAATAGATTACACTAATGTAGGCGAATTTCAGCCTTGGATCACCTTGGATCACCACCACTTATGCATATAAAACAAAGAGTGCAATATGCTGATATATATATATCCGCCTATCCACTATCTCCGACAAACGACCAGTGACAGACCAGAAGTCATTAATTTCCAATGGAGAGTAGTGTGGGAGCTGCGAGGATTTCTGATCATATGCAGAAATTTTGGATCCGATCTGAGTTCTGAATGCCTTAAAATATTTGAACCATAGATATGTATAGGTAGATGTATAGGGACATTCAACCGCTCAAGACATGTCGATGCATCCACCATCTTGGAACGATCAATGCGTCGTCACTCACAATAAAAATTAATGAATAAATAATTTTTTTAAAATCAACATTGTGCAGCCTGTGGTTATAAAAAATGCCGAAATTTAAATTCCTGAAGAAATGGGATAAACTTTCACAGTAAGAATATAAGAATGTGTTGGTTTGTGTTTTTAATATGTATTAACTCAATATTACAGGTTTTTAAACTAGAGTACCTTTTAAATGTTGTGTTAGCTAATGGCTTCGTCTTGTTGTATTGTTAGTTTAGCAAATAATCTGCTGAAGTCTATTGCAGATTTAGATATTCGTGCATGCGTATAACTAGGGTTACCGTACAGGCTACTTGTTCTCGAGTGTTCACGGACTTGCTTTGACCATTCCAATATGGCGGACGTCTTACGTATAGCGGCCCACAGAAACAGTCACTAATAAGCTATCTACCTTTACATATCTATGATTTGAGTTCTATGACTTCTGTGGCTAGACCGTATGCGACTGCTCAACCAGATTGATGTATTATAATAATAAAACTATGAGCATGAGGTTAGAATTACCAATATTTTTCCACTTCAATGTTATTCTGTAAACACTTTAGAATAATTATGGCAGAAATAATTATTTTGTAATTATAAAATAATTATTAATGTTGATTAGCCCCATAAAACATTTTATTTGGGGGTCATTTGTTTTGTGTGGAAATATTCATACATTCACTATATTCATTAAAATCATTCATTTTACCATGTTTAATAAACTGAGGGTATGGTTGCGTATCTGGGATGAGAGGGATAAGAGTATCTGGGGTGACATTGATCCCCAGTCCCCCCTTAGACCCGGCCCTGTAACTAAGCAAATATTTAATTACTACAAAACTAATTGTTTAGAAATTACATTAAAAGTGGAAAAAGTTGGTCAAAATGTACAATTACACACAATCTCACCATCAACCACAACTTTCAGATATTCACTTATTGGAACACATTGTACGCGATCAGGTTTGGACATGACTTGTTGCCTTCATACCTTCATATGCTGCCTGCGGAGGCAGCATTTTTTAACTTTTGGATGCAGCCATGATGTTGTGCTATTTTTGTGTGAATGTGTTTGTGTCCATGATCAGAAGAGATTAGATATCTGAGCTTTGGCAGACGAAGCTTATCACTTTACATCCTTGGCGACATAAGTTTTTTTAAAGTGTGGCAAAAGAAGAAGCTTGGGTTGTAATGTTACTATGGTGAAGACTGAGCTCATGGATATTAATTAGCAAGCACTGACATTGCTAGGTAATCTTCCTAGACCGTCCAGTCACATTAGCTAATTAAAATTCAAGAGCTGAACCTTCACCTTCTACTGTTCCGAAATTGCTATCCTGTGCAGTGTGTAGATGTACAGTGTGTAAAGTTGTACAGCCTTGCAGACTTTGTGCACTGTTTTGGCATTGAGATGCACATTTTAAGCCAGTTTTATGCTAGTTCAGATATTATTTTTTATTACCTTTGAATATTAATTAATTAAAAATCAGGAGATTATGTAGGAGAGCACATTAAAACTGTCATAACTGAAATGTCAACAGGTTAACATGAAGATACAAATAAAAAAATATTTGTATAAAACCATTTATGCAATTACATTTGCAAATAACTTTTGCTATTTTTAAATATTTAAAGCCATTTTTAAATGTCTCTTTCTCAACAGAAATGTGAGTTTGGTTGCCTGAAATAATGTTTGTGTTATATGCTGTTTGCTCAATTCAGAAGTTTAGCTGAAAAATTCTTGATAACATCCTTTCCCTGGTCATAATACACAATACAACTCAAATGTTGCACTGCTTCAGAACATGGGTTCTCAAATGGAGGGCTGTGGAAAAGCGAAAAAAAAAAAAAATGGGTGTAAAGTATAAATTAACAACGACAACAAGAATAATAATAATAATAAACAATAAACAATTTACAGATTTTGACATAGATATTTCATTCTGCTTTCTTACATTATGACATTAATCATTTTTTTTATTTTAATATATTGATAGCCATAGTTTCTTTCTTTCTTTCTTTTCGGTAACACTTTATTTTAAAGTGTACTTATTACACGTTACATGTACTTACTATTATAATAACAATTAATTATGCATAATTACATGCAAGTAACCCTAAGCCAAACCCTAATCCTAACCCTAACCATATAGTAAGTACATGTAGTTCATTAATATTACTCAGTACTTAAATGTATAATTACACTGTAACAAGGACACCTTAAAATAAAGTGTAACTTTTTTTTTTTTCATTTCTTCTCACAAGATGTGTCTTTGGCCCTTCTTTCTTTCTTTTCAAAGCATTTACACTGTCCCTCTCCTCAATGTCAGAGCATCAGATAAAGGAGATTGTTTTTTCACCAGACCCTCTTTACAATTCTTGTCTCCTCTTTCTCTCCTTTCTCACACATTCTCTTCCACCATAAATATCGAACAGCTAGTGTAGTGACACTGATGGTGGAAATCAATTTACTTCTTGATGCGGCATAAACTGTGGCACAGCAGAGGAGGTTTGCTGATTCCCATATGGCATTGTGCAGAAACACACCTGGGAGTTTTTGGCCTTGCTGTCAGCTGCTGCAAACCTGTCTGAATAATTCATCGTATTATTTGCCTTTTCTTCTTCCCTTATCTGCCACTCCTCCGATTCCATTTTGATTTGTGTAGAGAAAAAGCCGGAAAGATTCAGCATCACACAGCACCTAATCTCATTCTCCTCCCCTCCCCCCTCCTGCATCTTTGGTTAGTTTACATTTTCTCACCACAAAAGTCAAGTTTCCCCTTCAAGGGAACTCCATCAGCATGGGGATGCCATCAGCATGACCAGTGTCTGAAGCATGTGTGAAAACACTCCAAGGCCCTGTCCCAAATCACACCCTAAACCCTCGCGGTCTTCCTCTGAGTCCACACTTTCGTGACGTTATGCCACTTTGACTGTCGGGAAGAAGTCTGCTGTGGAGCACGCCTCCGTGTGGGCTCGGCAGAAGTGCGCTTAGAGGGTGCATAGCAACCGCAAGGGGGCGCTCACAAGCACCCTTCTGACAGCTAAAATGATGAACACCCTACGATCTCGTGGACTTAACGTACATGCGTATGTGGCAGCTATTATAAGTCCACAAGACCGCAAGTGCAAGTCCACACTTTCGTGATGTAATGGCGCTTTGTCTGTTGGGTAGAAGTCTGCTGCGGAGCTTGCCTCAGTGCGGCCTCGGCAGAAGTGCGCATCGAGGGTGCATAGCAGCCGCAAAGGGGGCGCTTGCAAGCGCCCTTCTGAAAGCTAAGATGGTGAATGGGACATCCTACAGTCTCGTGGACTTAATGTACATGCACACGCGGCAGCCATTGTAAGTCTGCAAGACCGCAAATGCAAGTGAAGTGTGTAATTTGGGATAGGGCCCAAATCACTGGCCCGCACAACCCGTGACGTCACTAGCGGAACGCTCAGAAGTATAAGAGGGTGCCTGTAATGCACATCATCAGCTTCTTTGGCTTTCAGGAGCCGTTTGTTTGTGTACGTGTAGGAAACACTCTGCAAAACGTTTCAGTTATTGCTTGCCTATGTTTGAGGACCTGACGACATGCATGATTGATGTGTTTTGTGCATGAGCGAGGAGTGTGCGCGTTCAGTGCGTGTCCAGCCACCTTGCCTACACCGGACGTGAAGCGACCGTTGCAAATCATTTGAACTTTGTGTCAGTACGTCATAAATAGGATGAGGCAACAGTTTACTATCGGGTATTTGTTGTGTCTCGCCGCACCACATCCAGCGTGACGCTCGCGTCTGGTGTAGACACTGTGTAAGACTTATTTGAATATTGCATGGGAAAGAGAGATCCGATCGGTTACCCAGATAGAGAAGTCACTTGATGTTGCCAAGTGTATACACGCCATGTCTTGAATGACTGATGATTCGATCTGCTTGGTCAGATCACGGTGATCGCATCATCACATGTTAATGCCAAGTTTAAACGCAGCCAGAGTTTATTTGGTTCTCGGAGGAGCTAAATGTGTGCTGTGTGATATGATCGCACTGAACAAGGAGGTGGAACGAGATGTCCTTCACGAGAGTATGTGGATATTGAAGTAGGGTTCCTTGCTCCTCTGTTCAGTCCACATGTACAGATTTCTTGGATTGAGCTCCCATAAAGTCTCCCTATTCTAGAAATTATTTGTCAAAAATGTACCGGTTGAGGCTAGTTTTTCTTTGATAAGATCTCCCACTGAGTCAAGAGATTTTTCCCTAGCAGGGTCGGGCTGTCTCCCCGCTTTCTATGGCTTTTAAGTAGGCAGTCCCCCTGAGGCTCCTATTTATTTGCTAGGCTGCCTCCTCTGATTTCAGGGTATTTTAAAGCAGGCGGTCCCCCTGAATCCCACATGCTTTTGGATGTCCCTCCTTATATTAGTGATCGTTGGGTTCCCCATTTCCCAAGTTAGTTTAGCTGTCCGAAGCGTCATTGGATTACCCCCTTGAAGGGTAATGTCTCGGGTTATGCATGGAACCATGGTTTCCCAAGAGGGAATGAGACACGGCGTCCCTTTGCCATGCCATGCCATGCCCCTTGCCTGTGTCATGTCTCCTTGAGACAAAGAAATTGATGACGTATATTACAGGCACCCTCTTATTTATTTATTTATTTATTTAGTCATTTAGCAGACGCTTTTATCCAAAGCAACTTACAAATGAGGACAACAGAAGCAATCAATTGTAGTATTAAAACAACTAAAAACAAATCCAAATCTAAAAGCTAAAACTTTATAAATACTACTTATACACATTTTAAAAATAAAGAAATTAAATAAAAATGACAAATGAATACAACAAAATTTCAAAACTTAACATTTAAATGAAAAACAAAAATAAAGCTAAAAACAATTCAAAATAGTAAAGAACAAAAGGTATAAGAGTATAATAACGATTCTAACATAACACTAAGCCAAACACCAAAAAAACAACTACATATAGTTTATCAGTAATCCTAAAAAATAACACTGCCGAACTTACATGCTAAAAAACAACAACTTACTTACACATAGTAAGAAATGGTTATAAAAACTGAAACAGAAGCGAAAGAAGTAATAGGAAAGAGGAGAAATAAAAAGCGTTACTTATCCTTATGTCCCTGCACGGTGGAGTCGCACGGTAGAGTCGATGGTCTTTACACTCTTCGGTCTTCACACGAGGAGGCCTTCAACCGACGGCTGCCGCGGTAAACTAAGCTTTTTTATACCCTTCTAACAAAATACTACATTAATTCAGCTGGACACACTTTCCTTATTTTCTCCACAACAAATGGCCAAGCAAGCGCAGACACTGACAAGATACGCGATACAGGAATAATTCTTATAATTCCAGGAGCTCCACTAATGATGTCACAGGCTGTGCAGGCCAATGATTCGGAGTGTTTTCATACGTGCTTCAGACACTGGTCATGCTGATGGCATCCCCAGAGTGTCCCCTTGGGGACACAGTGTCTCGTTCCCTTTCAGGGGAACCATGGTTACACGCCTAACCAGAGATGTTTACTGTACTTCCAATCTGCCCTGAGTCTCCTCTGCTGGGAGAAATCCAGGATCCAAATTTGAATTTTTAAAACTGTTTTTGAAACATGATGGTTTCAAGTTTAACATTCACTTATGTAAGATGGAAGTCCATTTATAAACATGGTAACAGGTCAACTAGCCACTGACCAGCTAATGACCTTAAATTATGTTCTAACCAGACTCAATGCATCAAGATTCCAGTGACACACAAATTGTTTGTCCATACCAGATGCAACAGTGCCACAAACCATAACAAAATCACAAATCACAGCCAGTCAGAAGAGTGTGTAGACAGGCTCTCTCCGCAAGTGCTGTCTTACACTTGCAAAAAACAAAAACAACAACAACAAAAAAACAGTCTTTGTCATTGAATAACCTGCTGATATTATTGCAGGTATCACTCAAGTTGTGAGTTGGAGAAAAGGACTGATTTTGGTCACTCATCCACTCGACACCATTTGATCTGCTTTTGCTCCTTTTATGTAGGCTACTGAGGTGCCAAACAGTAAACACTGGGATTCCAAACACTGACTGTGTAAATGACCATAGCCTTTGATTTCTAGGCACATGCTAATTTTAATGTGTCTTCTCAATCCACACAGACCTGCAAATTGCAGCAGCATGCCTCAAAGAGTTTGTTACAGACTTTCATAGAAGTCAGATATCATAAAACTCATCCCCCATATTTGCTTATGTTAATGGCAGTTGTGCAGAGAAAATGGCCAACAGACCAAAGTAGGGTACAATTGCGACAGGCACTCTGATTCTTTGATGTGAATGTTGTTAAATAGGTGATAAGAGCATGTGAGGGATGGGAAGTGGCAAAAGATTTCTCACCAAAGGCTTCAGACTTCAAAGCACACAGTCTATGTTTACCGTAAGGGTAATGTTAAAACAGCAAACTGAGCTATTGGGACCCTGTATCAAAACACATTTACATTAATTTAATACTGAGTGAAATGTGAAAAGATGGGTTGCGTTTACGTGGAATCGCTGGAGTTGATGAGGGGCTCTTAATATTAATTTTACTAAATCTGTACTGAAGTTGGATAGTTACACTAAGAGAAGTGCAAAATTTGTGCAAAATTTTGTATGCAAGAAGGATCCATTTTCTGTTGATCAACACAGCAAATCCCATTGACCAGTTTGAACCCAAATTATCTTGACCCTCACGCAAACTTCCGAGTCATATGGATTCCTGTTGAAATGAAATTTGGATTTTTTCTCCAAAAACACAGCATTTAAGAGTTGGCTCACAAAGTGTGCTGAAAGTTTGTTGATTCTGATTGCATTATGGCTTAGACCTTGATTAGCTTGTTCAGGTGAGTTTGATTAGGGTTGAAGTTGAACTCTGCAGGACTGTGGCTCTACAGGACCGACTTTGGCCATCCCTGCTCTAGAACATAACTTGTTTACTTGAAAATGTATTTATTCATTTATTTACAGTTTTTTTTTTTTTTTTTTTTTTTTTGATTTTGTTTAAAAAACCCTTAT
>NW_015663900.1:444415-448440 GCF_001515625.1 Sinocyclocheilus rhinocerous
GTTTTTTTTTTTTTTTTTTTGACTGAAATTTGATGCAAACCACCTTATAACACCCACTTTTGGTGCCATAAAAGTTCTGGACCCCAGTTTGAAAACCCCTGACTTTTATTATTGAATGAATTTATATCTGTTTTAATTCTTCACTTTTTTCAGATAATATATATTGGACTTTATCTTGCTTTACAATTTAACTTCATGCTTTTAAACTCTTTTTTTTCTTCTTTTTAATCTCTTTCTGCAGGACGGCATGGGTCACCTGCGTATCACAGAAAGAGGCCTGAAACTGGAGGGCGATTCGGAATTCCTTCAGCCGCTGTATGCCAAAGAAATCCAGTCCAGACCAGTAAGTGCATGACAGGGTCTATCAGTGCGATAGTAAGGAGGACATATATTCTTTATTTCTCACAATGTCCAGGCGTAATAATATCAGTGAGGCTGCAGTGGATGGATGGCTTGATAATGTTATAGGGTGATGACATTATCTCATCTGTCTAGCACGAGTGAGGCTGGAGAGAGTGAACGCCAGAGTGATAGTGAGAATCAGACAGAGGAGATGAGGTTAATAGCAATAGCCTGATGGGACTGGTGATGAAAGGAAATTCCCATCCACTGCAGTAGGAAAAGACTCACTTTAAGAATTAGACAATCACAACACTAAAATGGTAATCCTCAAGTAGTTTATTATTGATTGGTATTTTGTATGTTTTGTACGTACTGTTTTTTACTGTTTGTTTTGTACGTACTGTAATCCTTGTTGTTTACTGCAATAAAAAAAAAAAAGAACACTGTTGAGGGACAAAATGGTAACAACAGGCACAGTAACCAAAATAACCAATGAACAAATATTCATTTATAAGGTGTGGCTTTAGCAAATGTACATATTAAACATGTATTTTATAAATATATAAATGTGCTTTCAGAAACATGTATTTTACATATGAATAACTATAGAGATTTACAACTGTTTACAGACCATTTTAATTCATGCTTTTAAAATGAATTAGAAATTATAAATGGTTTCATTTAATTCTTATTTTTGGATCAGTGATGGTTAGTGAATAATGTGCAGGGTTGGTACTGAAATATCATGTGCAAAAGTGCCACCAGAGTTTAATGAATCAATCCCTGAGATATTTCATAATTTCATTATATATAATAATTTGCATATGCTTTCATTCAATGCGTTGCAGAGGATACACTGCAGGAACATTCACATAAAGTGCCATAGGCACAGTACTGTAACCTCAGTAACCCATCAGCTGTTGCCATATTTCTAGATCACAACAGCATGGGCATGAATCTACCAATCTATCAATCTGCTAGTCCTTAACTGATTGCCACATATTAAAGCATACTAATGTTCTCTTGAGAATATACTTAAAACAACATATATAAAATAACTGACTATAATTATATCAGATTCCTTAAAATAGAAAGTAAACCTTCATCACTTGGTTCATTATTTTGCACTCTCTTTTGTGATGATGCCTATAACTTCAATTTTATTCCAAACCTTTTGTTTTTCTGTGCAAGACATGTTAGTGTATGTTTTATTCAGAAGGTCACAGCGTCGTGAATAACTGGACACATGTTGCTCTCCTGATTTGTTTCACTGTAAAAACAACACTGTACACAATATCAGCATATGATTAATCTGGTTTACATTTCTATTACATTGTGGCTTTAAAGTGCATTCCTAGTTTTATTGTTTAATGTTTGTCTTCTGTAATCAAAATGTAATAACTTACTGAGCTTTTGAAACAAATTTCCTTCCTAGTTTTCCTAGTGATCCTAGTTTTCTAACATCTCCCCTTTGACCACCTAGCTCCATTCTTTGTATCTAGCGGCCACTTTGCGTCATCTAATTAATTATTGATAAAAGTCAGGTTTTTTATAATTTTTATGTCCATAATGTCTACAATAAAGTGTTATCTATGAAATTGACATAGAAAAAAAAAGCTTTATAGTTTTGAAGGTGTGATATATTCTAGATACATTTCCTCAATGAATTTAATGATAGATAAGTCACTTGAAAGATTGTTTCAAGTAAAACTTTGTGTTTCTCTTAATTAGCCTCACACATAATTCAATATACAGTTTTCTGTTTCTGATCTTTAAAAAAAAAAAAAAACAGATGTTCCCACAATAATAAAGAGCTTATACAAAGGAAGCGGTCACACTTTATTTTAAGGTCCAATTCTCACTATTATTAACAAACCATTAACTACGACTTTTAACTCAAACTCCTAATTTGCTGCTTATTAATAATTAGTAAGATAGTTGTTAAGTTTAGGTATCGGATAAGATTAGGGATATAGAATATGGTCATGGTGAATATGTGCTTTATAAGTTCTAATAAACAGCCAATATGTTAATAATAGGCATGCTAATAAGCAACTAGTTAATAGTGAAAATTGGTCCCTATACTAACGTGTTACCAAGAAAGCATTTTACACTTGAGTGAAAAAAGCAGCAAAACTGCAATGCATAATTTATATTATATGCATATCTCCAGCTTATACAATAGTATATTTAATTAAAGAGTCAACTGGAGCATAAATTATTTTTGTAATGATTATGACCGATACTTTGCCTAACTGTTACTAAGAGCCACTTTTAAGCAATTTCATTGTTTTTGTTGACTATTGTCAGCTGTATGCAGATGGCTGTCTTGAATTTTGCTGTTTTTAAAAGCATGATTCTTAGAGGAGACCATCTGTCCCACACTTAAATCAACTCAGACACGCATGCTGTCTTCATTTATGATCGGTCCCTAAGCATAGATCAAAATCTTTACCAAGTGTTTGCACAGTACCGTGCCTGAGGGGAGACTTCACAAATGCTTACCATTTTGTGCACTTGCTTTCCTTTAAAAACTCAGAGGTGAATGTATGGTTATAACACTGCAAAATATTTTATAGTGAGTATCTTTGTCTTGTTTTCCAGTTAAAATATCTAAACAACCTTAAAACAAGATAAATTCACCTGATAAGAAAGACTACATACAATATTAAAACTTGTTTCAGAGACTGTATCTTGATTGTGTATGCTTTGTCTTGTGGCACTGGCAGACAAAAAAAAAATTGCAATAAGACAAAATACACTAATATTCTGTAAGGATCACCATTCACTTGCCTGTCACCTCCCCAGTCTCTGTTGCTGCGTCCCAATGTGCCTACTTATATTATGCCCCTAAAATATGTACTTTTTTGGTGAAGAAAAAGTAAACACGTTTGAGTATGTAGTATAAGAGTAGGCAAGCTTTGGGACATACTTTCATGTCATACAATTGCGTCTTTAACGGACCACTCTGTCACATAGTTACATGCACCCTGCCTGTCAATCATCTTGTCACAGTTTATATCCTCCATATTTCATTTAATTTAACTTGCTACCATATCATTTTTACCAGATTAAATGTTGATTGTTAGTAACTCAGACCTCTTTACCTAAACCTCTCTACTTAACCGTCAGTCACAAATTTTATTCATGTTTGTAGTTCTCAACCGAATCATTCGTCAAAGTGCAATGGATTGTGGGTAATATTAGCCATTAGAGTGTGCACGGATCCACACTTCAAAAATTGACCTGAAATAGTAGACCATCCGGGGACTTTTGGCATACTCTTTTCAACATACTATGCTTTGGGACACATTTATTCTAATCTCACATATTATTTAGGAAGTATAGTATGAACATAGGGACGCAGGACATATCTGTCACCTCTGCATACTACATCAACCACAATCCTCCTTGGCCAGCACCTGCACTCAATCCACAATTAGAACACCTGTTTGTCATTATCCTCATCAACTGCTCTACAGTCATGGCCAAAAGTTTTGGCAGTGACATAAATTTTGTTTTGCAAAGTTTGCTGCTTCAGTGTTTGTAGATTATTGTTCCACGTTTCTATGGTATACTGAAAAACAATGATAAGCATATAATTTTTCATCATACCATCAAGTTTTAAAGGCTTTTATTGGCAAAAAAAAAAAAAAAAATATATATATATATATATATAATGA
>NW_015663900.1:449604-467670 GCF_001515625.1 Sinocyclocheilus rhinocerous
TTTGACACAATCTGTATTGTTAAAAGCGCTATATAAATAAAGGTGACTTGACTTGACCCTTCTTGACACTAGGCCGTTGTAGAAAAGTCTTGGCCTCACTGTGCGTGCAGATGCTCTCACACCAACCTGCTGCCATTCCTGAGCAAGTTCTGCACTGGTAGTGACACGATTCCGTAGCTGACTCCTCAGGAGACGGTCCTGGGGCTTGCTGGACACTCTGGGACGTCCTGAAAACTTCTTCACTGCAGTCAAACCTCTCTCCTTGAATTTCTTGATGATCCGGTAAATGGTTCTTTCAGGTGCAATATTATTTGAAGCAATTTCCTTGCATGTGAGGCCATTTTGATGCAAAGCGATGATGGCTGTACGTGTTTCTTTGGAGGTAACCATTGCTAACAAAAACACAGTGATTGGAAGTGCTTCTTTCCTCCTTTTATAGCAATCAGTCTGCTCTTACAATCTAATTAGTATGATAGTGATTTTACCTGACTAGTACTCATTCACACTTTCACGTGTGCTGCTGATATGATTAGTCAATTAATGTTAACTGGTCATTTTGTGTCAGGATCAAAAAACAGTGAAATTTGTTTTTGTTTTTTTTGTGAAAAGTTCATATTTGTTTTGGCCAATGAAGCTTTTAGCAATGATTTAAAATGCATCTGATCACTCTACACAATAATCTAGAAACAATGTGAATGAACACCACAACAGCTTAAGCAGCAAACTTTGCAAAACACAAAATGTATGTCACTGCCAAAACTTTTGGCCACAACTGTATATAAGTCATCACCACACACACTGACATTTTCTGGTCTCATCTAGACCTAGGACTTCATGGACTGCTATGTCTTACTTACCTAAGTTTACTTACCAGTGTTATTTTTAGTGATGGGTAGAGCGAGGCTTCATGAATCACTGATACAGTTGAAGCAAATGTACCAAATTGTGTCAAGGCTTCGAAACAATCAGACACCCGTCTCCACTGTGACACCTAGTAAGTCACTTGCGTGTGTTGCTCTGCCTTGACAACGATTTATGAATGATAACCTAGATGTTGTTTATGTCAAACAATAAAGTGTGTCCACATCATTGTAAGAGAAATTACTTTTTTTTTTTTATAGTTGTATTTTTATTAATTTTTTATTTTTTTAATAATGTGTTGAGTTTTTAACATGTGTCTGACAACTACATGAGCTTGGTTTTGTAACCTTTAAGCTCCTCATTGTGAATAATTATAGCTTATTTTGGTCATAAGAAGTGAACATTAATAAAAGAAACCAAGCCGCAATGTGTCACATTTGCTACATTGTAAGATTTTTATTTTGCCGCCTGTCGGTCGAAACACTTGTGAACCCCACCGAAGCTTCATTTAGCCGTTGTCACGTAACATGGGTGTTTTGAATCACACTTCGGAGCAGTGTTTTGAAACATCTACACTTGGGGATCGCGACACTGTGTCGAAACGTCAGTTTCGCGTCAGCCATCCCTAGTTATTCTTCCATTCTCCATTCGTCAGTGTCCCTTCCTCCTTTGATCTTCATCTCTTCCTGATCTTCTAATATCTTCCTGCAAAGAGAAGAGACATTGTTCATTTTCATTGTACAGTTTATTTTAAGGAGTTTGTGGTGAGACCCACCTTTTTGGACTGTCTATGCCACTCTTCATCTGTTATGATTTCTTTTGTATACATTTACCCAACACTAATGAGCACAAGCGTGTAAATAAACCGATTCACTAACCTTTACTCATCTGTGCCTTTGAGTCTGTATTTTATGACAGAAGTACAACATAAGCATTCTCCTCACACCATAGACCCAGCAGACCTGCTTCTCTCTCGCTTTCAAGATGGTCACCCGATCGAGAACTACATAGAAGAGTTCCTTGAGCTCTCACATCAAGTGCCCTGGAACGATGACACACTAAATACCATTTTTTGGTGTGGTTTGGACGATCACCTTCATCTACAAGTTCCAGCGGCTGCAACATGTTCTTTGAAAAAATATTGATTATGATCTATGGTTGTGTGGATCATTTTATACTGTAGAGGAAGAACTTCCTGAGTCCGCTCCAGTGAGTAATATTCCTGGGCCTGTTACAACAAAAGAAATCCCCAGTCTGTCCCAGTGAGTGAAATTCCCAAGCCTGCAAGCAAATCCTCCACATCCTTGAACATCGGGACCATCTCACCTGTTCCAGTGTTCACACCACTCCATAAACCTGTTCCATCTGTCCCAGTGAAGCCCTCTTCAGAGTCTGCACCAGTCATCAAGCCTGTTCCACCCTGAAGTTCAGTTATAAGTCCATTCCTGTTCCAGAATCTGCTTACACCCATGAGCCTGCTACAGAGTTTAGGCCAAGTCCGGAGACTATTAAAACCTCAGAGCTTCTTTTCACCTCTGCCCAAAGGAGGAGGCATAGGAAGACGAAACTGCCCTCTGCAAGTCTACCCTCTGACTACAGCCCAGTGTCAGTTCCAGCCCTTGACCACAACCCAGTGTTTCTTCCGATCCCTGAACAGAGCCTAGAGTTGACTCCAGCCCTTGACCATAGTCTAGGAATGACCTCAGCCCCTAAGCACTGTCCAGAGATGGCTACAATCCTTGAATTCAGTCCCGTCCCAGAGTTCAGTAATGAGTCCGCTCCAGCCCCAGAATTCAGTAATGAGTCCGCTCGAATCAGAGTTCTGTATCGAGTCGGTTCTGGCCCCAGAGTCAAGTCAAGTCACCTTTATTTATATAGCGCTTTTAACAATACAGATTGTGTCAAAGCAGCTTTACAGTATCAAAATAAGAAAATAGTGTGTCAATGTAAAAGGACAAGAGTAAACACTCAATTTTCAGTTAAAGACAGTTCATCATTGAATTCAGTGATGTCATCGTCCAGCTCAGTTCAGTTTAAATTGTATCTGTGCAATCAAGTCGACGATATCGCTGGAAATTAAGTGTCCCAAACTAAGCAAGCCAGAGGCAAAAGCGGCAAGGAACCAAAACTCCATCGATGACAGAATGGAGAAAAAACCTTGGGAGATACCAGGCTCAGTCAGGGGGCCAGTTCTGCTCCGGCCAGACGAACCAGCAGGTTGATCCATGCTGCAGCAAAGTTAGATTGTGCAGAGGTTCTGTGGTCTTTTCCCGATGGCCGTCTAGGAGAAAAGGTCTTCACTGGGGATCTGTCTCTGGCACTCATCTAGTTGTCCTGGTCTCCGCTGAAATTCAGGGCTGTAGAGGTCGTCTCTAGGTGCTGATCCACCATCTGGGCTGGATACGGACTGGATCTGGTGGCTACGGTGACCTCGGAATAAGAAAGAAACAGAATAATATTAGTGTAGATGCCATTCTCTTTACGATGTAACAAGTACATCGTATGTTATTGGAAATGTTCCCAGTTCCGGTTGACCTAATTAATGCAGCCTAACAATCCTTTAACGCATTTGAGTAATAAAAATGTGTAAGTGTGTTATGTGTAAGCCAGGTTAAAGAGATGGGTCTTTAATCTTGATTTAAACTGACAGAGTGTGTCTGCCTCCCGAACAGTGTTAGGTAGATTATTCCAGAGTTTGGGCGCTAAAATTAATGCAGCCTAAAAATCCTTTAACGGATTTTAATATTAGAAGCGTATTAGTGTGTTATGTGTAAGCCAGGTTGAAGAGATGGGTCTTTAATCTAGATTTAAACTGCAAGAGTGTGTCTGCCTCCGGAACAATGTTAGGTTGGTTATTCCAGAGTTTGGGCGCTAAATAGGAAAAGGATCTGCTGCCCGCAGTTGATTTTGATATTCTAGGTATTATCAAATTGCCAGAGTTTTGAGAGCGCAGCGGACGTGGAGGACTATAATACGAAAAGAGCTTGCTCAAGTACTGAGGTGTTAAACCATTCAGGGCTTTATAAGTAATTAGCAGGATTTTTAAATCTATTCAATGTTTAATAGGGAGCCAGTGCAGTGTTGACAGAACCGGGCTAATATGGTCATACTTCCTGGTTCTAGTAAGTTCTACTCTAGCTGCTGCATTTTGGAACAGCTGGAGTTTGTTTATTAAGCGTGCAGAACAACCACCCAATAAAGCATTACAATAATCTAACCTTGAGGTCATAAACGCATGGATTAACATTTCTGCATTTGACATTGAGAGCATAGGTCGCAATTTAGATATATTTTTGAGATGGAAAAATGCAGTTTTACAAATGCTAGAAACGTGGCTTTCGAAGGAAAGATTGCTATCAAATAGCACACCTAGGTTGCTAACTGATGACAAAGAATTGACAGAGCAGCCATCAAGTGCCAGACAGTGTTATAGGCTATTACATGCGGATGTTTTAGGTCCGATAATTAACACCTCTGTTTTTGTTTTTTGTTTTTTTCAGAATTTAGCAGTAAGAAATTACCCGTCATCCAGTTTTTTTTTTTATATTGACTATGCATTCTGTTAGTTTTTCAAATTGGTATGTTTCGCTGGGCCACGAAGAAATATTGAGCTGAGTATCATCAGCATAACAGTGAAAGCTAACACTGTGTTTCCTGATGATATCTCCCAAGGGTAACATGTAAAGCGTGAAAATTAACGGCCCTAGTACTGAGCCTTGAGGTACTCCATACTGCACTCGATATGATACCTCTTCATTCACTGCTACGTATTGATGGCGGTCAGATAAGTACTATTTGAACCATGCTAATGCACATCCACTAATGCGTAACAGTTTTCTAGTCTATTCAAAAGAATGTTGTGGTCGATAGTGTCGAACGCAGCGCTAAGATCCAGTAGCACTAATAGAGAGATACAACCATGATCAGATGATAAGAGCAGGTCATTTGTAACTCTAATGAGAGCAGTTTCAGTACTATGATACGGTCTAAATCCTGACTGGAAATCCTCACAGATACCATTTTTCTCTAAGAAGGAATATAATTGTGAGGATACTACCTGTTCTAGTATCTTTGACAGAAAAGGGAGATTTGAGGTCGGTCTGTAATTAACTAGGTCTTTGGGGTCAAGTTGTGTTTTTTTAATGAGATGCTTAATAATAGCCAGTTTGAAGGTTTTGGGGACATATCCTAATGACAATGACATTAATAATAGTCAGAAGAGGATCTATGATTTCTGGAAGCACCTCTTTTAGGAGCTTAGATGGAATAGGGTCTATCATACATGTTGTTGGTTTAGATGGTTTAGATGATACAATTTTATATTTTAAGTTTATAAAATTCTTCCTCTCCTATAGTAGAGAATGAGTGGAATTGTTCCTCAGGGGATCTATAGTGCACTGTCTGATGCGATACTGTAGCTGACGGCTGCATGGTTAAAATTTTATCTCTAATAGTATCGATCTTAGAATTAAAGTAGTTCATAAAGTCATTACTGCTGTGCTGCTGGGAAATTTTAACGCATGTTGGTGCTTTATTTTTCGTTAATTTAGCCACTATATTGAATAAATACCTGGAGTTATGTTTGTTTTCCTTAATCTTCCTTAAGTGTAAAGGAGCAACCGTATCTAAAATGCTAGAAAAGAGAGAGTCCATAGTTTCTGTTACATCATCACGTTTTTCTGAGCTATTGGATATGCTGAGGAGTCTGCATTAGAGCCCACTCTAACCCCTGAATTACCATTGGAACCCACTCAAACCCCTGCATTGGCATCAGAGGTTCAAGGTTCAAAGTTAATTTATTTATAAAGCACATTTACAAACAGCCACAAGACTGACCAAAGTGCTGTACATAAAAAAAATCTAACCATAAACACATAAAACAGGAAGAATAAAACATATAAATATAAAAGACCAAAAAGAATGACAGATAAGCATTCTGAAGACAGAGTAATAATCAAGACCATAATACAATGTAATGAGAAAGGGATATTAGTAGGCCAGATTGAACAAGTGTGTTTTTAAAAGGGACTTGAAAATAGATAGGGATGGTGCCACTCTAATCTGTAAAGGCAGATTGTTCCATAACCGAGGCCCAGCCACAGAAAAAGCTCAATCCCCTCTACGTTTAAGTCTGGACTGAGGGACTAAAAGGAGATTCTGATCACTGGATCTTAGACTTCTAGTGGGTTTATAAAAATGCAACAACTCTTAGAGATAACTAGGGGCTTGATTATGTAAAGATTTATACACCAGTAAGAGAATTTTAAAATCGATTCTAAATTGAATTGGCAGCCAATGGATGGCCCTCAGTATAGGGGTGATGGCGTCACATTTGCTACTATTTTGAAGAAATCTATAGCTGCAGCATTTTGGACCAATTGTAGTGGGGTAATTTGTGACTTTGAAATATCACAATATAATGAGTTGCAGTAATCTAAGCGTGAAGTGATAAAAGTGTGGACAGCCATCTCTAAAGTTGTAACATTTAAAAAGTGTTAGATTTTTGACAGCAAACGGAGTTGGTAAAAACTGGAACCAATTACAGAAGAGAAATGTTTATCCAATTTTAATGACTCATCAAAATGGACCTCCAGATTTCGCACACGAGAAGATCTGAAGGCCGATAAGCTGCCAAGATCTGGATTGGTAGCCTGAGAATGATCAGTAGGACTGAAAACAATCACTTCAGCTTTATCTTCATTTAAAGTTAAACATTTTTGTGCTAGCCAAATTTTTAACTTGTCTAAGCACCTTACTAAAGTACAAAGTGCTAAAGGATAATTTCTCTTAATACTGTAGGTAAATAAGTCTGGGTATCGTCAGTGTAAAAATGAAAAGACACCCCATGCCTTTTTAGAATGGAACCCAGAGGAAGCATGTACAGGGAAAAAAAGGGAGGACATCAATATCGAGTCTTGAGGGAGGCCGCAGGTGAGATGAGCAACGGAGGAAGAGAAGTTACCTATTTTGACAAAAATGTTTTTTGTCTGATAATAATGACTGAAACCACTTAAGGACCATACCTTTTAACCCCACATCTGACTCTAATCTAGATATCAGAATAGAGTGGTCTACAGTATCAAATGCTGCTGATAAATCTAAAAGAACCAGGACCACAGAATCACCAGAGTCGGTAGCTAAAAGGATATCGTTTAACACTCTGAGAAGGGCCGTTTCAGTACTATGAGCAGATATGAAACCAGATTGAAAAATTTCAGAAATGCAGTTACGAATCACTAGGGGTGCGCTGATCCGATATTCAGTATCGGTATCGCTCCGATACTGGCATTTTCTGTTGGATCGGGGTATCGGTCAGACGAGACCAATCCAAATCCGATATAGTGCGTATACTGTGTTATTATTAAGTCCCACGAAAGCCTCAAAAACATTATAAAGCACCGTAAAGTTTTCGTGCACTATATTTTAAGTGTTCTGAAGCTTTTCCATAGTTTAATGTGAGGTACAGATGAATATTTAAGTCAAGTTCACGTAAACTCTTCTCTCCGCAGCGGCTGTCTGTCATCCTCCATTCAGCATTCAAACTGTGTGTTACGTTCGGTTATGACAGTCAAGACGATAAAACTCTCTCCAAGATGATTATATGTTCCTAATGTTATACTTGATCTGTAAATAAAGATAAATGGTTTTGCATAAAAGGAATTTATCTTGCTGGAGTTTCGTGCTGTTTCTAAATTGTGTAAATTTCTACCGGATATCTGGTTAGATCACAAGACTGGAGTAGAGAGCACTATGATATCGGATCGATATCAGTATCGGCAGATACTCAGAATTTCTGGTATCGGATCGGTATCGGTTCTGAAAAAGTGGTATCAAGCCATCCCTATGAATTACCTCATACCTGTGAGGTAATTCTAAATTGCCTAGGGGTGTGAAGTTACGAATTACAAATACTCACGTTACAGTAATTAAGTAGTTTTTATCAGTAATTGTACTTTTTTGAGTAGTTTAAAAATTGTGTACTTTTACTTTTACTTGAGTACATTTTAAGTGATGTATCTGTACTTTTACTCTGCTATTTTCCTCCGTTTGTGGTCGTTACATGCTTATTTTAATTTAATTTTTATCCATCAACGTGATTGGAGAGAGAGTAATAGGTCTCGTGACTTTCCTCAAATCAAATTGTGCATAGAAAACTTTAACCGCCAACTGTTTATCTTCTTTATTGCAAAACGCTAAAACTGGCACCTTTTTGGAGAGAAATGGGCTCTCATTTTAACCCATATCATGGTGTGTGATGCTGGACTATGAGTTTCTAATGGTGTTTGTATTTGCACTGTTCTAAACATTGATATTTTATGTGCAACAACAGCATATGCTGTCTCTGTGGCCTTACACATGATTTTAAATCTATTTTTTCAAACTTTATGATTTAAATGGGGATGATTGTACTGAGAATAACTTTCATCTTTTCTCCAACTGAATACTGTCTGTGCTGTTTTGATGTATTTTAAAATTAAGTCAAAATTAAAACTGCTGGATGATAGATACTCTTCATTCTTTATGACAAACAAGATAATGTGAATTACAGAATGTACAACGTTTTTAAAATGTATCAATTGCGGTGTACAGCGTTTATTATGAGGGGGTAGAATCCACAGCTCAGTACTCACTACTCAATACTCATGAGTACTTTTAAATGGGCTACTCTTTTACTCTTACTCAAGTAGTTTTTTGGACAAGTACTTTTACTCTACCCACACTACATTTTTTGGAAGGTAATGGTACTTTTACTTGAGTATATTTTCTCAGTACTCTTTTCACCACTGCTCTTGCCTCAGAGCTCAGCCCAGTGCCCACTATCGTCCCAGAGCTCCGCCCTGAGATCCCTTTACCACTCTCCCTGTTATGGCGATGACCATAATGTGTGATTGGGCCACACACTGTTCTCCTTCTCCTATTGAAATGGAGGTTGTGTCCAAGTCTTCTGTATGTCCAGACACGACCAGGGAGGTCATTTCCCAGTCTTCTGTTTGTCCAAATATGACCATGGAGGTTGTTTCCCAGTCTTCTGTCCGTCCCGATACGACCATGGAGGTTGTTTCCAAGTCTTCGGTCTGTCCAGATATGACTAAGAAGGTCATTCCTGAAGTTCCCGTTTGCCCTTATGTAGCCACGGAGGCTTCTCCGTGTTCCCTCATCTTCTCTCTGCTGACCCTCCAGACGCCCATCTTTCAGCCGGCCCTCCAGTCGGCATCAAGTCAGCTGTTTCTTCCGTTCTCCATTAATCAGTGTCCCTTCCTCCCTGGAACTTCAACTCCTCCCAATCTTTTAATATCTGCCTGCAAAGATGAGAAACATTGTTCATTTTCATTTCACAGCTGATTTAAAGGAGTTTGTGGTGAGACTCACCTTTCTGGACTGTCTATGCCACTCTTCATCTGTTACGGTTACTGTTGTATATATATTTAACCAACACCAATGAGCACTAGCGTGCAAATAAACCAGTTCACTCACCTTTACTCATCTGTGCCTTTGAGTCTGTATTTTATGACATATTGAAGATAAATCTCTAAAAATAATTTCTTACAAGACCTAATGCTATTCCTACAAGACACATTCTAAGAAATTAGTATTAAGTTTTTTTGCATTGCAAATAAAACTTTTATTTTTTTATTTTTTTATCTTCTTTCATGCCAGGGAAGCCCATTGTTCCTGCAGTCTTCTAAGAATGTGTCTGTCAACATCCTCAATGAGAAGAAGCAATTAGTATCTCAACTCGTTGCAGGTGAGTACACAAATACCAACACTCTTAGGGTAAGAATCGTTTAAAACCCTCATGCAACCTCTTTGTGATAATTACAATTGTCTTGCTCAACACAATTAGGCAGACTATAAATTGGAATGAAGATTTCTCGACCCATCTGTGGGTGTTTTTATTAGAGTAGATAGCATGAAATGAAATATTCATTGAGCTCAAGTGGCGACTATGGGCCAGTCCACTCACAGAAGGAAAATTAATCCAGGCAGCTAATGTTAGACTTTATAGGACAGATGGTTAAATGACTATTTTGAAAGAGTTAAAGGGTTCTTTGATAGCCAGGTTGTTAGTCTCATCTCGCTCATGGTCTCATTTCCTTTATAACTGTGACTAGAGACTTCATTACAGCGCAGTAATTGCATGTGCATGGATGCATGTACTATTAAGTCCTGGTTAATAGTGTTATAGCAAGGCCATATTTTAATTAAAGTAATTTTGCTTAAAGGGGTCATATGACATTGCTAAAAAAGAACATTATGTTGTGTATTTGGTGTAATGCAATTATACTGTGTTTTTACACGTTGCGTATCGCACCGCGTAAACATAAAACCATGTCTGCATTTGAGATTCCCTCAAAACATTGACAAACAACAAGCGCTACTCTACACTGCTTAAAACTCTCGTTTGAATCATCAGTGGCAAATTCTTTAAATATAAAAAATTTACTTACAAGCTGTGAGTCAGAAGCGCCAGACAGTCCTTGCAAAGTTGGAACTGCCCCAATTTGTAGAGCAGCCTTTGAGCACAGACCCATTGTAGGCTACTCTGCAGCATCCACATGTGACGACCCCAGGCTGGACTCCGCTTCATCCACGGTGAAAGCCGATCCGGCGATCCACAGCATGAAGTTGATGTATTTCCTCAGTGACCAGCACGGATCAGCTCTATGCATGATGAAGCGGATATCATTTGGAAGGCCAAACAAAGTAGTTTCGCTTTCTTTCTTTGCGTGAACATTTAGGTGGTGTTATGCAAATTTTCCCACACAGTGACGTAGACGTGGGGGCGTGTTTAAACGAGGCGTTTTAGGAGGGTGTGGACAAGTCTTAACTTTTATAATGAATATCTCTTTGGATTTAAGACTTTAGGCCCAATCCCAATTCTACCCCTTAGCCCTTCCCCTTCGCGCGTTCACATAAAGGGGTAGGGGTGTCTCAATTCTCTTTTGGTTGGAGGGGGAAGGGGAAGGGCCAGACAGCCCTTCAAACAAAGATTTTTCGGGACCACACTTCAAACGAAGGGGTATGAATTATCTCAACGTAAACCGGCTTCAGGGGCAACATGGCTGCCCGAGCAAACAAAAAGACACATAAATGTAAGCATCCAGCACACCAGTATAGGTGTGTGTATTGTAGGAGCTAGACGACGTATGATGACGTGTGACGGCATAGTAGTGGTGTCCCAATTCTTAGGGGAATATTTTCACCCCTACCCCTTGACACTCTGTTTCAAGGGACAAGGGGAAGGGGTAGGCGGAGGGAAAGGGGAAGGGGTATAAAATAGAATTGGGATTGGGCCTTAGTCTTTGCAACTTTACAGATCTTCTTTATGCACCAAGAGCTTGTAACACTCCAAAGAGAAAAGAAAAATTGAATTTGCATCACATGACCCCTTTAAATGGACTAGTTAAGTGACTTTCACTTGAATTCCGGTGTTAGAACAACTGTACATAAAACAAAATGTAAGTGTAAGAACATGTATGTGTTTCATTAACTGAATTCAAAAGTGTTTCATGTACAAGCTGGTCAGAAAAATACATTGCTTGTATGTGTCAGATTAGACCAATAGGCTTATACTTAATTACTTGCTATTTGTTTCACTGGATATGTCAGAGAATATTTCTTAAATTAAATTTGTTTTTAGACTACACACTCAAATGCAATTTAAATATATATATACATATTTTGGCAGGTTCTCATGGAGTTCATGCAAGAGGCAAAATGCTGGAGGTAAAATCAAGTGCAGGAAAGTTGCTCTTCTCTGCTGACGACCATGAGGTTGTAGTTGGTGCAGAGAGATTACGAGTTATGGGTGAGTGAACATTTACATTATAACACATTTGAGGGCATTTGTTATGCTCACACAAAGCCTTAGCCCTGTTCCCACAGAGTTATTTGGCACAGTCTATTAAGAGAAAGTAGCCTGTATGTATTTTTCTTATGTATTTCCTTGCTTATGATCCTCACAGGGCTGTTTTTTTTTTAATAGAAAGTAAACATTTCCCAGATATGATCTTATCATTATTATTATTATTATTATTATTATTATTATGTTTATTGTTATTATTGTCAATTGTTTTAGGAACATATTGTATTTAAAATATATGTGTTCCCCAGTTATCCACAATTCCCTAATATAATGTTGAAAGAATGTTGGCACAAACAAAAGGCCCCTCTGTTTCTGATCACATTTGGCATGGAAACAAGAAGCACTTGGCAGTGATTTCCAACATTAAACCACATATGGTGAGAATATATATATATATATATATATATACATATATATATATATGTTTTTTTTACTTTTTTTCCCCACTGATTTATTTTAAGAAATTAAGAAAAAAAAAAGATTTTTCAAGGTTGTTTTGTTCTGTATTTGATCACGGTGATATGCTTGTCTCAGGGGTAGCGCTAAACTTCCTTTAAAGTGATTACTCAAGCCTGTGTGTATCCATTTTTTCCCCCGATGATTTTCCCTAAGCCACAGTTCATTACCTTACATCCACTCTAGCTCAGCACAGCCTGCAGTGCGAACAGGGGCATTTAGAATTGGATGTTTCTTTTTTGTATGTTATCTCAAGTGTTACTGGAGTGATGCCAGACATCCGAATTATTGTGAAGGAATTTGGCGGACCACACAAGGACGAAGTGCACATCTTAATGCAAGGCAAATCTTGTTACTCTAATGCTTAGATAAATGCCTATGTCTATAGATAATGCCTATGAGTCTATAGCTTAGAATCAGTCCTGAGAGCTCCTGTCATGTAATAGGATTATGCTTTAATGCCATGACAGCTGAGAGTGAGTCTAGGGTAAACACAACTTGAGCTGCCATCAAAACGCATCTGATCAACTTTATTAGGCAAAACGCCCAAGAGGGTCTAGCTGCAGCCTTGCACTTGCACTCTCAGACTTGCACTCTCAGACACTTGCGCTTCCGCTAGCGACGTCACTTGCAGTCTTTTATTTTGTTCCATTTATTGATTACTTTTTGTTTGAATCGCTCAACATTTTACAACAGTAGCCAGGTGGTGAAGACAAGAAAAAAGAAACTAAATTACAATGTCACTTGCAATCGCCACTTGCACTCTCCGCTACCTGCGACGTCACTTGCAATCGACACAAATCGTGCGTGTTGCCAATGGAGACAAGAAGCTGTGGTGATTAAACGATTAAAACTAATTTAGTACTATAACATACAGGGTCCTGCAAGAAAAAGACAAGACCCGCAAATCCGTCGCCACAGAACAGCAGAACATGAACACAATGCACAAAGTCTCTCGTTAAGCGTTTTCCTCCTGTAGAAAAACTGAGGCTGCAGCCAGACCCTTCTCAAAACGCCTGTCAGTCCAAGCAAGACTTATAAGGACCAATATTCCCTCTAATATTTGTTCTTGCATTCTTTCTGTTGAGCAAATCCTTTAAGAATGTGATTCATAGGATGACTTGAATAAACCTGTTATTTCAGGTTTTAATTAAATTTTAATATTTTTAGGGCATAGTTGATACAACCACCCTTATATTGTAATGAAAAAAAATTTAAAAAACATAAAATAAAGAGATTTAATAAAGTTCCCTTTCGTGGGAACTTCGAACTGCGTCCTCTAGGGGTCGCTATGGGGCCGCCTCGTCGTGACCCGTGTCTGAAGCATACATTGAAAAAACACCAACTCGTTGGCCGGTGACAGCCCCCTTTCTCTGAGTTGGTTAGACCCCGGTACTTTGGGCTCCACTCAACTAGTGTGTCTCTGTCGACACACTGAAAGCATCGCTCCCCTCACCATTGAGGGTTATTGTGAGTATGGTGCTTTCTTTTGAGCGTTAATCCTCTCTGAGGAGTTGGATTCCTCGCTCCATGGGCTGTCCTCGTGGTAGTATTGAGCAGTGCTCCCCTTTTATCAAAGGGTTACCTGGAATGAGCAACGTTTTTCCTCTGAATAAGACTGTTTGTCTTTAAATGAGACAATTCAGGAAAAGTGTCACCTAACCTAGAACAATGAAATGCCAAGCATTTGATTTTACTAATGAAAGGCTGCAATATTTTACACTAAGACCGATATGAGAGTTATTTATATCTAAAACAGTGATACAGCCTTTTCCCCTGGAGCATTATATTAGTCTGAGCTGAATGTTATTCTTCATTAATTTTAACAATCAGATGTGAATGGGAAAAGCAATTTGCTCCGGTACCAATGTCACTCCCAAGAGATGCTATGTCAAGCTTTGAGTCTCATAATGTATGAGTAATTAGGCCATATTACATTAAAATATTAGATGGTTTTAAAGAATGGCCACATGCAGCCATTGGTTTATTCCCATTTTTTCTATAATCTTTTATTTTATGGTTTCTGAGGGCGTAAAGAAATATTAAGGTTGAGACTAATAAAACTGCAAATTTAACCAGAGCAGAGAAATAATATGGAATCAATGTATGCATAAAGTGTCTGTTTAAACTGTATTCACATGCAGACACAATCTGATGACTTCTTTTTTTAAGATTCTCTATATGGATTTTAAGGGGAAAATTGTGGAATTCTGTGAAATTGATTAATAATGTGTTAAACGGACAAAATATTTAACACAAGAGTGGCAGGAATGCGTAGAACTTGTAAATGTTGGGAATTCTGCAATGTTAAGCTTTCTATAATGTTGACTCTTATTTCATCCTTACTTGCCATTTACTGTAGCTTTCACCTGCCAGCAATTGTAAGTCATTCATTTGGGATCTTCAGGCACTGTATCACTTTATTACATGAATATATTTAATCAAACAAAGCACAGACTGCACAAAATTTTAACATCATGATTTGTCTTCCTCTCACCAGTACATTCACAGTTAGCAGCAGTCCGCAGGATAATGATATTAGTTGTCAGAATCTTTGCTCTAATTGTAATTAACATGCATTGATTATCCTTAATTATAGACTCACAGTTGTTTTCTAGAAAATTAGTTTTTGTAATTTATTTTTACTTTGTTATTTATTTATTGTTTAATTTTGTGTATTGCAAAATGATAGATAGATATATAGATATATAGATAGATAGATAGATAGATAGATAAAATAATAATCAATTAACAGGATTTAATGTTGCCTGTAATTAAAGCTGCAAATTGAATCTATAGAATTGAATCAATTTGCATCTTCTCTAAGGGCTTCGATCTCAATGCATTTGTTGGGATGATGGAGATTAACAGTCTGTGAAATGTGGTACAGGAGATTCCTGTAAAGAGGAAATATGGCCCCCACATTTCAGTTTTATCATGGCTGAATGGGAAATTTGCTGTACTGAATGACCATTGGAATTCTGTCAGATGACCATGGTAAGCAGATGATAAAGTGTCTATAAAAGCAGATAATTTATGGTTAAGACTCTGTTGTACCCACACACGTAGACTGAGAAACCAGTGAAATAATTCAGCTTGTCTCTGGACACCAAGTAAGATTAGATTTTAGTTGAGAGATCATTTAGCCTTATAACAATCATATTCTCTGTGAGATATGATGTAAAGTTGGGTAAATTGAGGTACATATAGTGCTACATTGAACTATGTTAGCATGTCTACATGCATATTAGAATGTTCTGTCCAAATGACAAATTATGCGATAAACTTACTCAAAGTACATTGACAGTATAGCATAACAGCAGTTCCACCATTTTCAGAACTGTGTTGCAATTATCAAAATGCTCTGTTGTCCATCTTAGTTTGTAAAAAGTCAGATTCATTTTTTTTAAAAATTTTTCATGTGAATAAATGGTCAAATAAATTATTCATCATTTAAATGTTTCTCATCACTTAAGTCTATACTTATTTTTTATTTATATGTTATTTATTTATTTAAATGTTTGATGGTTTTATGACGCTGCTGTTTATCACCATTTTCAACTCAGCAATACAAATTTGTGTTTTCTAGGGGTGTTTGTTTTTTTGTTTTTTTTGTTTTTTCAATTAATTTATATCCTTATTGGTTTTGTGCCAAATAAATGCTTTAATTGAAGAATAATAAAAAAAAAAAAAACTATATATGATGCGACCCATGTGCTCACAGCCACATAAATCTCTGTAAACATGTCTTCTCTCCCAAAGGCTGTTCTTTTCTTTTTTGCCCAAATGCACAGACTACTCACGTAGTCCAGAGCTTCATGCTCACTGTAGCAATGACAAATGGCCATATTGCAGATGATGTTATCTCCCTAACGGAAGGTCTCTTCATCCAAGCACTGTGCTACGTTGAATGTATTTGTTTGAGGTTGCCTCAGTAAACGCATTATCTAGATTGGAAACATGAACAGACGTTGTAGAGGTAAACATCCTAGGACTTTATTTAGTTTTGCTATTTATTTAAAAATCCTACACTCAATCCTACTTTCCAAACTGACCTTTGATGTGACCTCTGACAATTAATTGCCTAGATATTGCTTATCACTTGGTTCTAAATGCACTGAACTGTGGTGCTAACACAAGAAATGCAGGATCAAATCTAGCCCATTTCTGAATAAATAAATATAAATTACATTTATTTTGAATTTAATTATTAGCTCTTTAAACAGTAAGCATATCATTCAGGTTTGAGTGCAATAATTAAACAGCATTATATTGTAGAAGATCAGATATTAAATGAATAAACATGCCACAACAATTAAAACAACATTAAAAATAAGATAAAACAGTGTATTCTGGTTATTCCTTCAGCAGTAACTTGAGCAGCATGCCGATATCAGCAATGCTGACAATCACCTTCCTCACATAATGTGGCACCTTAAAATAGATGATTACACACATGGTAGGGTATTGCGTAAGACTAAATAAACCATTTGAAATACTGATGTTTATTGTCAAATTCAATTAAATTAGGGGTTCAAGCGCGTAGCGCTAAAACCCTATTGTAATTGTACAGATTTTTATTATTATTATTATTATTATTAGTTAAATTTTCTGAAAATGTGTGACCGTTCGTTGACAATAATGCAAGCGGAAATTTGATTACGTTACAAATTGAATAAGTCGCTCAGTCACTTAATGTCTACACCAGACACGAGCGTTGCGTCATGTTGCATTGTGTCGTGTTGCATTGTATCGTGTTCGTCAAAAGCAAATAGAACCCATTATAATCACCGACAATGTCTAAACTGGATACAGTAATAGGCGGAAATCCCGGGTCCTGAAAACCGCGGACTTGGCAACACTGTGACAGATAGTAATGTCTACAAAGGACACGAGCTCTGTCACAGCTTGACCACAACAGCTTGAAGTTGTCTAATGTGGCACGGTCTCCCTGCTGTACTAATAGTAGTAAGTCATTCCTCTGTGTATACATATCCTTGCAAGTACAATTTTAGCTGTATTATTTGTGTCCCCTTCAAAAATTGCTCTTGAGAAATTGTATGTTAATTGTCCCCCCAACTGTTAGACGAAATGTACGCCCCTGGATACAGTATACAGTTGCCAGTACAGATTTATTTTTAATGGCTTCCCAGATTGCAACAGAGGATTATGTGTTTGTTCTGAGCATTTGACAGCAGTTTTGTAAATGAGGCAGTCTAATGGAGTGTCAAGCCCTTGGACTGCCCCTGTGTTCCGTGTCTTGTATTTTGCTCCCTATGTGCGCCGTGACCCAGTTTCTCCCATGTTGATTGTGTTCATTGATTTCAGGTGTGTCTTAGTAATTACCTTGTTTAGTTCCTGTTACTGAAGCCCTGTCTTTTCCTGTGTCCTGCATCCGGTGTTATACGTCCATGTGCTATGTGTGTTCCTGTTGGCTTCGTGTTTCCCATGTTTGTTTCATTAAAGACTATTACTGTTCAGGATCTCCATCGTCTCCGCGCTCCTTCGTCTCCTCACAGTAGCGGTCCGTGACAGAACACCGGACCGAAGGAAACAGTAAGCTTCTCCCCGTGTTTTTGTTTCCATTTTTTTAAAGAGTTTTGTTTTCTGTTTTTTCCTCCCGCGATCATGGAAACCGCTGCAAAATTCGCCGCCCTCGACCGTAGGGATCTCCCCTTTATAGAATTTGCCCGGGAATTCTGCGGGATCGCGGCAATGACAGCGTTGGATGTCTCATAATGTATAAGTAATTGAACCGCTCCGGTGTCAAGCCCGCCGTCAAGCCCGCCGGCTGCTCCATTGTCAAGTCTGCCGGCCGCTGCACTCCCAAGGCCAATTCACTCACAAGCCCTCAGCTAACAGCAGCTGTCTCCTTCACCTCT
>NW_015663900.1:477339-485514 GCF_001515625.1 Sinocyclocheilus rhinocerous
GAACCGCTCCGGTGTCAAGCCCGCCGTCAAGCCCGCCGGCTGCTCCATTGTCAAGTCTGCCGGCCGCTGCACTCCCAAGGCCAATTCACTCACAAGCCCTCAGCTGACAGCAGCTGTCTCCTTCACCTCTGCTCAAAGGAGGGGAACGCAGAGAGAAAGACTGTCGGCTCCAGCCCCTGAGTCGTTGCAGATGTCCTGCATAGAGACACCTGTCAAGAAGGCCTTGGAGGCCGCCACACTTCTCGTTGAGTGAGCCTTGACTCCTAGAGGCGAAGGGAGATCAGAGGACTCATAAGCGATAGAGATGGTATCTACTATCCACCGACGGAGGGTCTGTTTTGTAGCTGGAAGACCTCTCTTAGGGGGACCATTGCACACAAGCAGTTGGTCCGCCCTTATCCACAGGGCAGCCCTATGGACGTATGCATCCAGTGATCGCACTGGACACATACAATTAAGATTCTGCTGGTCTGGCTCCCTGAAGGGAGGAGGACTGAAGGCCTGGAGTACAACAGGCCGTGGTGTAGAGGAGGGGACCTTAGGAACATACTCCCCTCGAGGGTACAGAAACGCTTTGGCCAGACCGGACGCAAAGTCGAGATAGGAAGGGGCCATTGAGAGGGCCTGCAGATCCCCAACTCGCTCGAAGGGAGGCCTACAGAGAGCTTCTAGCACCACAGCCAGGGCCCACGGAGGGACACGAGATCGTACCGGAGGCCTCAGCCTCAGCGCTGGAGGAAACGTGTAACTAGGGGGTGTTTGCCCACTGACTGGCCACCGAGAGGGGCGTGGTAGGCCGCAATGGAAGTGAAAAACCTCCACTTCAAGGTGTCCAGTTTTCTCATTGAGGGAGCTCTGGATTGGAGGATGGTCTCAACAACCTCGGTTGAGAGACAGGAAGTTATGAGCTGTGTCCCCTCAGGGGCCACACACACAACTTCCACAGCTCCGGGCGGGGGTGGACAATCGTACCCTCCGCCTGAGAGAGGAGATCTCTCCTCACGGGAATCTCCCATGGAGAGCCGTCGAGGAGAGAAATCAGGTCCGAGAATCATACTCAGCCCAGCCAGAACAGGGCTACTAGCAGTTGACGGACCCCGTCCTGGCGCACTCTCTCCAGAACTCCCGGTAGCAGAGCGATCGGGGGAAAGGCGTACAGATGAAGCCTCGACCACGTCTGTACCATGGCATCCAGCCCCAGTGGAGCTGGATGAGTCAGAGAGAACCAGAGGGGACAGTGCGATGTCTCTCCGCGATCAGGTCCACCTGAGTCTGGCCAAAACTCTCCGTACCCCGGGCCTCAGCCCCTGCCTTGACAGGATGTCTGCTCCCATAATGAGAAGCCCAGGAATGTGAACTGCTCTCAGCGAGAGGAGTTCGCCCTGGGACCACACAAGGATCTGTGCGCCTGCCTGTAAAGGGGGCGCGAACGCAGACCTCCCTGGTGGTTGATATAAGAGACCGCCGCTGTGTCGCCGGTGCGCACCGAAACATGGCGAGCTCTTAGGTCCGGGAGAACATTTTTCAACTTTGCTAGAAACACGGCCAGCATTTCCAGGCAGTTGCCACATGAGATGGCGGCCTCTCCACAGACCGCAGGCCGAGCGTCCACTCATGACCGCTCCTCAACTGGTGAGGGGTGCATCCGTCGCTAGCATTACGCGGTGACAAGGAGCTCCCAGCATCAAGCCCTGAGTCAAGAACCAAGGTTTCCTCCACATGTCTAAGGCACGTAGGCACCTCCGCGTGACCTTGAGCATGCAAAGCGGGTTTCCCCTTGGGGAGAACCCCTTAGTCTTGAGCCACCACTGTAGGGGTCTCATGTACAGCAGGCCAAGAGGTATCATGTTGGACGCAGCTGCCATCAGACCCAGCAGTTTCTGAAACTGCTTGACACTGAGTGCCTGGCCTTCTCTCACTCTCTCGTGCAAGGCCGAAAGGAAGAACCCGATATTGGTAAGCTTTGCCCCCAAAAGCAAACCTCAGGAACTTCCTGTGATGAGGAAGGATGGAGATATGGAAGAACGCGTCGTTTAGATCGATCATGACAAATCAGTCCTCGGACCTGATCTGAGACAAGATTTGATAGAGTGGAACATCCTGAACTTCAGTCGCATGACTGAGCGGTTTAACTGACGTAGATCTAAAATGGGACACAACCCTCCATCCTTCTTCGGAACAATGAAGTACCGGCTGTAGAACCCAGATTCTCTTTTGTGAGGAGTGACCACCTCGATGGCCTCCTTCCTCAAGAGAGTATTTACTTCTCGTTCCATTACCAGAGCCTGCTCTGGGCCCACCAAAGTGGGGATAACCCCGTTGAACTGAGGCGGAGGAGAACCAACTGGATTCTGTAGCCTCTCTCTACTGTGTGCAGGACCCACTCAGACACATTTTGCAGTAGTTTTCACGCTGCCAAATAGTCTATTTAAGGGAATCAGTCTCTCGAGACTGACCTCTGGTGCACCTAGAGCAGCTAGCTCGGTGCCCTGAAGCGGCGGACCAGCAAGGGACGACCGAACTAGCTGCTCTAGAGACCTCCGTAGAGGTAGCGAGCATCTTAGTACCGCTACGTTTCCGGGTGGTAACTGAGAGAAGCGCTCGCCGGAGACCGTTGCGCCCTGGAACACCGGCCGGGTTGGCAGACCGATCTCCTGAGGGCACTGAGGAGAGACGGGCACCGTGTAATGAAAAATAGCACGGGCAGGGAGGAACACCGAGCCTGAACGCTGCCTGCTCACCCAAATGCTTCTTTTGACTGAAGCTTTGACATAATGGAGTTTATAAGTGGACAAACAAGACTAAATAAGACTCACAAATAGATAGCGACTGACACACACACAGAGTGCTTGCTAAATGACAGAAAGCTGACGGCGCTTTCACCGCATGTGCTTTTAAGCTTCCTGGTCGCTACGTCACCCCGCCCATGACGTCTCGCCCATCCATTGGACTGATTACACACGTGATTCAGAGCCGGTCACGCTGAAATGCGTTCCCAAAGCGTTCTTCGACGCAGCTCGAGTTCCTGAAGAGGAACGGGAGTGAATGCAGAGGCGTTGTGTGCGCTGTGTAAACATGATGGTTGTTGTTCTAGACTAAAAGTGAACATGCATTTACTCATCTCACTTGCACAAAAACAGATTCAGTATTCCTCTAAATTAATTAAAAAACAGTGAAATGCAAACCTGTAATAATTAAATGTTTAACACAATTATCCTTTACGTATTTAATTCCATTTTATTAACCAATGTCTTTACTGCTGACCTTCGATGATCCAATTCAATCATACTAAGCAAAAAATGACTTCAGATAAACATAACATTTGTGTTTGTAGTGTTGAACTTTTTTCTCCTGCGTCCTATTCTTCATGCAATCCAGAATGGAAGCACAGCTGAAAGGTTTGTTTGAGCTGCGCCCTCTGCTGTACAGATATGAATTTACATTTCCTTCAGCCTGAGTCTTATTCATTTCACTTTTGGTGTGAAAGGGCTTTTATATTGCCAAAAATATAACTTTTTTATATTACAAACAAACAAGCAAGCCCAGCCCAGATGAGAAAAAGTAACGCAAAAGTAACGTAATGGATTACTTTCCATACAGTGTAACTAAGTAACGCAATTAGTTACTTTTTTATGGAGTAACACAATATTGTAATGCATTACTTTTAAAAGTAACTTTCCCCAACACTGTTCATCACATACTAATAATAGTTTAAATACAAAAATGCATTACACTACAACATAAGAGCACTAATAACACACAATAAACTTGCTGTGTGTCACAAACACACATTTCCGCTGCATTTTATATGGCATATATCAACAGCTACAACAACTGTTTTCTCAACTCGGGCACAAATCATTATTCTCATCTGCACAAAATATTTTAATAGACATGATTACAGAAAATGTCACACATTTTAAAACACTGCAACACACATAACCAACAAAATTTCTATTTACCTTAACCAAAAAAAATCTGTTTAGCATTGGACATTACTCCCAAGCTATTGTTACTCTATTCATAAAGCATGGGACTGGAAACTACTGTATTCATCTTGCAACACAGAAATACTGTAAATACTATAGCGGTTATAGTCATACTTGCACAGAAAAACACTTCCTTGCACAGAAAAACACTTCCTTTTTCGTGAATGTAAGTCACAATAAAGTGTCCACTGGGAATCTTGTTGCAAGTTGGTCTGATTCTAACATGCTATTGACTGCATACAGAGTTGCAATTTTCCCTCATTTGGCCACCTGCAGCAATGTTTTTCTGACACAGTCGCCTGCATTGTCATTAACGGATGGTACCCGGTTGTCTCCATTAATCAGTGGTAACAAGCTGTTGTGCTCTGACAAGCTGTTGTGCTTTGAGAATTATACAGTCAGTGCAACCTGCAGTTCTGCCTGTGCCTTTAACCCCACAGAGAAACTTCATAAGTTTGAAAGCTAAGTACTTTTTATGGTAGCACTTTATTTTACAGTCCTCTTCCACATGTACATACTATGTACTTTTTATAGTAATTAAAATAACCGGGTAATAACTAGGTACAAACCCTGTACCTACCCCTAAACCTAACCCTTAATCCATGTAGTTACCTTATACTTTCTATAGCTACTATACTTTCTTTATACTATCCGTTTTACAATATGTTTTGAGTTTCTTTTTCTTATACTATCCTTTTTTTTGTGACATTTCTCTAATCCTGTTCCCCATTGTTTCATGTCATCGCTCCACTATGGATATAAATAAAGAGTGGCAAAAGGCTGTTCAGAGCAACACTGGGGTAAAAAAAAAATGTTCACACTAAAACTGCAGTCACAATAGACCTTGAGCATGCAAGATTGCTTGCCCATGCAGCTTTTTAAGGAACACTATGCAACTTTTGGCCATCTAGTAGTTATTAAATAAAACTGCAATCATCTTGTGGAAGAACATTGTTTTGAGTAATTGGAAGCAATTATGTTTTTAAACATAATTTAAAAAAACTTTTACAGTTTTCACCTCTGAATCTCTGTGCATAAAACGCAACCAACGCACAGGCTCAATACATAACCAGTTTAGATGGAAAGATTTGCAAGTTCACAATTTGGTCATATAAAGACAGTAATTTGGTGACCCATTAGGTTTATAATTTACATGGTCCATCCTTGAAAATAAAATCCAGCACAGCACTACAACAACCCATAATGAAATGACCCTGTACAATACCTAAAGCTATATAATGAACTCTTGCAACTATTGGAGAGCATCATGGATGTCTATTAGTTAAATAATATATCTTGCCTGTTGAGTACAAAAGAAGCCATATCAGGGCGGATTTTAATCCATTCAACCTCTGAGTTCTCGCCATTTCTTAAAAAGCCTAGCCAATGTTAATTCAGAATCAGAATCAGGATCAGAAAGAGCTTTATTGCCAAGTATGTTTGCACATACAAGGAATTTGTTAGTGTCACAAGCTTCCAGTACACGGAGACAACAACAACACACAGATAATAAAAATAAGATGTGAATAAAATACACATGTATAAATATAAACCACAAAAAAAGAATAAATTGTATGTACAGGTGTGCTATAGATAGAATAGGAATAGAATAAAATAAAATAAAGTTGTAGGGATGTACTAGGATTTAGGGTGATAAATAAGTATAAGGTTATTGCACATACTTTAATTGCACAATGGGAGAACATTAACTGTTCATGAGGTAGATTGCCTGGGGAAAGAAACTGTTCTTGTGCCTGGCTGTCCTGGTATTCAGTGCTCTGTAACGCCAACCAGATGGCAAAAGTTCAAAAAGGAGATGACTTGGATGTGATGGATCCAGAGTTATTTTCTGAGCCCTTTTCCTCACTCTGGATGTATACAGTTCTTGGAGGGTAGGCAGGGGGGCACCAATAATCCTTTCAGCAGTCCGAACCGTTCTCTGTAGTCTTCTGATGTCTGATTTTGTAGCTGAACCAAACCAGACAGTTATTGAAGTGCACAGAACAGACTCGATGACGGCTGAGTAGAACTGCTTCAGCAGCTCCTGTGGCAGGTTGAATTTCCTCAGCTGGCGAAGGAAGTACAACCTCTGCTGGGCCTTTTTAACAGTGGAGTCAATGTGAGTGTCCCACTTCAGGTCCTGAGAGATGGTGGTGCCCAGGAATCTGAATGACTCCACTGCAGCCACAGTGCTGTCCATGATTGTGAGTGGGGGGAGTGCAGGGTGGTTTCTCCTTTAGTCCACGATCATCTCCACTGTTTTGAGGGTGTTCAGCTGCAGTTTGTTAAGACTGCACCAGACAGCCAGCTCTTTAACCTCCTGTCTGTAAGCAGACTCGTCTCCATCCTTGATGAGACCGATGACTGTAGTGTCATCTGCAAACTTCAGGAGCTTGACAGAGGGGTCTTTAGAGGTGCAGTCGTTGCTGTAGAGGGAGAAGAGCAGTGTGGAGAGGACGCAACCCTGAGGGGCGCCAGTGCTGGTGGTGCGGCTGTTGGATGTGAATTTACCAATTCTCACTAGCTGTTGCCTATCTGTCAGAAAGCTGGTGATCCTTTGACAGATCGAGCTAGGGACAGAGAGCTGGGTTAGTTTGGTCTGGAGGAGTGTTGGGATGATGGTGTTGAAAGCGGAGCTAAAGTCCACAAACAGGATCCTCACATAAGTCCCTGTTTTGTCCAGATGTTGCAGGATGAAGTGCAGTCCCATGTTGACTGCATCATCCACGGACCTGTTTGCTTGGTAAGCAAACTGCAGGGGGTCTAGTAAGGGTCCAGTAATGTCCTTCAGATAAGCCAACACCAACCTCTCAAATGTCTTCATGACCACAGACGTTAGGGCCACAGTTCTGTAGTCATTAAGTCCTGTTATCTTGGGTTTCTTTGGGACGGGGATGATGGTGGAGCGTTTGAAGCAGGCAGGGACTTTGCACAGCTCCAGTGATCTGTTGAAGATCTGTGAGAAGATGGGGGCCAGCTGGTCAGCGCAGGTTTTCAGACAGGCTGGTGTCACACCGTCTGGGCCTGGTGCCTTTCTTCTCTTGTTCTTTCTGAAGACCTGGCGCACATCATCTTCACTGATCTTAAACGTAGGAGTGGGGGAGAGGGGGGTTACAGGAGGTGTTGATGGTTGTGTGGAGAGATGTTCAGAGCGGGTGTGGGGTGTTAGACTGGGAGTTTCAACTCTACAGTAAAACTCATTCAGGTCTTCAGCAAGTTGTTGATTGGCCTCAGTGCTGGGGGATGGTGTCTTGTAGTTGGTGATGTCTTTCAGGCCTTTCCACACTGATGCAGGGTCATTGGCAGAAAACTGGTGTTCTAGCTTTTTAGCGTAGTTCCCACTCTTGGCCACTCTAATCTCCTTATTCAGTGTGTTTCTGGCCTGATTGTACAAGACTCTGTCCCCCCTTTTGTAGGCGTCCTCTTTGGCCTGACGAAGATGACAAAGTTTTGCCGTAAACCATGGCTTATCATTGTTGAATGTTAAATGAGTCCTGGTAGGGATGCACATGTCTTCACAGAAACTGATATATGATGTTACAGATTCCGTGAGCTTGTCCAGATCGTTGGTGGCAGCTTCAAAAACACTCCACTCAGTGCAGTCGAAACAGGCTTATAATGTCCACTCTGTTTCGTTGGTCCATCTCTTTACAGACTTTACTACAGGTTTAGCAGATTTAAGTTTATGCCTGTAAGTCGGTATAAGATGAACCAGGCAGTGGTCAGAGAGTCCTACAGCTGCTCTGGGGACCGAGCGATATGCATCCTTTATTGTGGAGTAACAATGGTCCAGTATATTACTGCCTCTGGTGGGACATGTTATGTGCTGTCTGTATTTTGGCAGTTCACGGGAGAGATTTGCTTTATTAAAGTCCCCGAGAATGATTAAAACAGAGTCCGGGTGTTGTTGCTCTGTCTCTGTGATCTGATCAGCGAGTTTCTGTAAAGCTGAGCTCACGTGCGCTTGCGGAGGAATGTAAATACTCACGAGAATGAACGAGTGAAACTCCCGCGGCGAATAGAACGGCTTACATTTAATGAAAAGCGCTTCTAGATCGGAACAGCACATCTTCTTTAACGCTGTAACATCTGTACACCACCTTTCGTTGATGTAAAAACATGTCCCGCCGCCGCGTGATTTCCCCGTTGATTCTGCGTCACGGTCTGCTCTAAACAGCTGAAAGCC
>NW_015663900.1:486167-486658 GCF_001515625.1 Sinocyclocheilus rhinocerous
CCGGTAGAAGATTGTGTGGTGTGTACTGCCGAATGTTCAGCAGCTCATCCCTGGTAAAACTGATCGTGTTTGAGAAACAAAAAACAGGAAAAACTAACAAAAACAGTACAAACACTGGAGAGCCAAACACTTGAGGCTGCCGTCTGTGGCGCCATCGCGTAAATAAAGATTCGGGTTTTATTATGGATTCTGTCCCTTTTTGCTTGTAGACTCTGCTCTGCTACTTTGTTTTTACAATGCATGGTCCATGGTCAATATTTCTCACTCATTGTCACAAAGCAAGGCCAGACACAACAGATAAGTGCAAAACAGGATGGTTTATTGACTGGATAAGTGGATGACTGGAATAGGTGAGTGAAAGGCAGGTGAATGTCAACACAGTGAATGGTTCCAGTGAGGTTGTAAGCGCTTCGCAGGTCCAGCTTGGAGAAAATGCAGGCCCCACGGAGTTCCTCGAGGGCGGCCGGGACCAGGGGAAGTGGATAGGGCAG
>NW_015663900.1:486715-497492 GCF_001515625.1 Sinocyclocheilus rhinocerous
GTGGCTTGATTGGTGACAGCAGGTGCGGGTGATCAGAACTCAGGTGACTGTGATCGGGTAATTATCCTGGATGGTGACTGAAGTGACTGTGATGACTCCCTGACACTCATTGTGACAACTACCTTTCTGGTCAAATTTATTTTGGCTATGTAAATTCACAGGTCAAGGTTAACCAGTTTTAAACTTCTCTGCATGTGCATCCACACGACTCCAGTCCATCAGCTAATGTCTTGTGAAGTGAAAAACTACACATTTGTAACAAACAATTCCATCAATAAGGCATTTTAACTTCAAACCGTTGCTGGCCAGAATAGTATCCAAAATCCATAAGAGTTCATAATCAATAATAATGCTTCATCCGGTAAAAAAGTACATAACCCATTGTCCTCTCACATCAGAATCCATTGACATATTTTTTAATGCTGTTTTGGACTGTTTTCGCTTGTAAATTTCCAAGAAAAATTCCTTGTGTGTCCTTGTGTGTGTAAACACACTTGGCATTAAAGCTCTTTCTGATACTGATACTGATACTGATACTGATTCTGATTCTGATTCTGATTCTAAATGGTGCTTGATCTGTGGATATTTCTCTCCTGATTCTGATGAGACCGCTTTTTCACTGGAGAAAGCGATATTATGGACTGGTATTTTAGCTGGAAACAACAGTTTGAAGTTAAAAACATCTTGATGTAATCAAGTTTTGATGAAATTGTGTTGATTACTTATTGACTATTAGGATGCTTTTATCAGCTGTTTGGACTCTCGTTCTGACAGCACCCATTCACTGCAGAGGATCCATTGGTGAGCAAGTGATGTAATGCTAAATTTCTCCAAATCTGTTTTGATGAAGAAAATAACTCATCAACCTGAGGGATGAGCAAATGTATATTTTAAAGTGAACTATTCCTTTAAGTTGAACTAATTGAAATTAATATAAATTTAAACTGCAATACTGTAATTTTCATTTAAGTGTCCAATAACATTTAGTTATAAGAAAGCATATTTTTTCTTATGTTTCATTTAGTAAATTATTTCTGTGATAAGTACTCTTTTTAAAAGTATGCTAAAGCGTACTTTTTCACAAGGGTTTCCTCTGAAGTAATCTTGTTTTAAGCAAGTTTGAATATTGCTTCAGGAAAAATACTGATTCAACTAATGATTTGACAGTGTATTTTGAAAGTGTGCCAACTTGTCAGCCAGCAGTCGCTCAGCAGAGTGTCTTTGACCGGACACACTCCGAAGCATTTTATGTGGTCCCACAACTGACAGGTTCATAAGTAAACAAATCATCGTTTCAGAGGTAGCACCTCCCGGCGAATGGGTCAGATTCTATTGTGGTTCCTGTGCTAATGGACAAATCCATTAAGTGAATCTTTATGAGTGACCCATAACTCCAGGATTGATCAGATGTGACACTGAGGGAAAAGAAGGTTAACGGCCAATGCAATAGAAACACAATTATAAAATCATTTGAGATGGGGATGATATGTGGAAGTTTAAGTAAAACTCAATGACTTTATCGATTACACCCTCAATCTGTTTATTAAGTTTACTTTGCAGGGTTTCAGTAGGGAGCAGCAGCTGCAGCTGCAGATTTGTTTAGAAGAATTAGACAGTGATTATCTAGGGTTTGTGCAAGTCATTGAAAGTGTTGGTTTTAATGAGGTGGGGGATTGAAAAATATATATATCAATACCTCCACAGGTGGTTTATTGAGCTGGTGTTGTTGGAGTTTACTGCTAATTTGGCTATAGACAGTCAGAGAATAATGTAACACTAATGAAGCAGAGAAAACAGGATGCTAATGAACAGTCAATGTAAAAAATACTCATGGGATTATTAATATTCTTCCCTCATCCATTAAATGCACTTGTATATTATGTACAAAGATTTCATTAGGCTTGAGTAAAGAATATTTATAACATGGTGCTTCCATGTACATTTATTGCAGTGAAAAGTGCTGAATTATTCTAGTCAAGTATTTGTTTCTATAACCCTCACATAAATGTTCCATTGCCGTATTTATTAAATTAGCTCCCATTGTAGGTATTGTTTAGCAGTGCTTACTAAAGTAAACTTCACTGTAACTATGTGTTCATACTACTAGTAGATTTGAATAGTATAAATGTGTCTATAGACATGAATGAAACAAATTGAAAACATTTTCATAACCTGAAATAATAATTTTAAAATAAATGAAAAACTAAATTATATATGGAGTTTTTAACCTTTATAACTAGCGACACCTATAGCACAAGCTACATAAAAGTTGGCATGCTTCTTTAGAATCATATGCCCGTATTTTAAATGACCATGTTATGGCTATCCAAATACTAATCTTCAACATTTTTTGAAAATGATCGACCTAGAGATTCCAGAGAATTGTACTGCGGTAATTTTATCGAGCTTGAGTGAAAAATGTAGGACTAGTCACAAAAGTAAGTTTATCAAATAATCTCCATTATTTAACAAACAATTTGATTGACAGCAGTGGTCCTAGAGGCAAAGTTGTTCGGAATGAGGAGTTCTATTAGATGGTATTCATATCGTGTGCATGTGTGATAACATACAATATTTTGCATGCTTGAAAGGCACGATGGTGCCCACAGTGGCTGATTTATTTATTTTTTCTCACAGACCTTTAGGGCCATTAGTCAAACAGGTCCACCAAGTTTCATTCCGATCAGCCTTCATTAGTCACGTCTAATAGGTACTCAAAGTTCATTGGCTGTTGTTAGCCATGTTCTTCGAGATACACACATGTCCTCATAGACGTTTGTGGCAATTTGGACACAGACACTGCATATAAATTTTCAAATGAATCAGACTAACGGTTGCATAGTTATAGCCATTTACACTGCCACACAGTGACTAAACTCCACAATTTTTTTATTTTATTTATTTATTTAAAAAAATTTTTTTTTTTTTATGTGACCTCAGATTGAGTTCCCCTCCAGGAACTCAAGCTGTGTCGAACGCTTCGGGAATGCCCCCGGCGAGACACCGTACTGAAGCATGTGTGAAATCAGTCCAATAGCGAAGCGAGACGTCACGAGCGGGGTGACGTAAGCAACCAGGAAGCATAAAGGCGCATTCGGCAAGCACGCATGTTAGCTTTTGCTCTTCAGCGAGCGCGTCTGTGGTGTGTGTGTGTGTGTGTGTGTGTGTGTGTGTGTGTGTGTGTGTGTGTGTGTGTGTGTGTGTGTGTGTGTGTGTGTGTGTGTGTGTGTGTGTGTGTGTGTGTGTGTGTGTGTGTGTGTGTGTGTGTGTGTGTGTGTGTGTGTGTGTGTGTGTGTGTGTGTGTGTGTGAATGTATGCAAAGCACTCAGTCAGTTAAAAGTTAAGTGAGAAAAAAAGAAATGCCAAAGAGTAAATCTAAAAAGAATGTGGCGAGCGGACAGTGTTTCAAGTCATGTGTTCCTCCCTGCCCACGTTATATCTCGGGTGAGGATACACACGATTTGTGCGTCATCTGTTTGGGAGCGGAGCATGCACGGGCAGCTCTCGAGGGGGCTGCCTGCCATGATTGTGAGCTTCTCCCGCTCCGTGTGCTTCGCTCCCGCCTGGCCGTCTTCGATGAAAGCGGCCAGGCTCGCGATCCTGCTGGGTCCGGCCCCGCTGTTGCTGAGGCACAGCGGCGGCTGTTATCGTGGGGATCGCAAGTGGATTTAGCGGAGGGATCCGAGACGGGCTCGTCCTTATCTCGGTCCTCACCCACTATATACACGGCCCCCTTTCAGGATTCGGAAGCCCGCCCCGCGGTTTCTTCCCCCCCGAGAGAGGGCCAGACGCTTCATCTATCATTAGCTGATGGAGGTTGATGTGATGAGCGTCGACACGGAGGAGATTGTGGACTCGTCACCACAGTCCCTCGCGTATGAGGAGCTCATGGAGGTTGTTACTCGTGCTTTAGCTAAACTGAACATCAAATGGCCAGCCGAGAAACCAATTCTTGTCCCAAAAGCAAGTTGGACGAGCGTTTCCTTAGAGCAAGATCACAACCTTCACGTTGGGGCCTTCCATTTTTCCCCAATCTCCATTCTGAGCTTTCGAGATCGTGGGATAAACCATATTCGTCCCGACTCTTTTGCCCCTCTGTTTCTAATTACTCTAACATCACGGGGCTGAATGAGAAGGGATATGGGGCGGTGCCGGCGGTGGAACAGACGCTTGCGAGCTATCTGTCCCCGTCCTCAGCATCATCGCTGAAGGCCCCGAAGCTTCCCACCAGGCCAGTAAGACTAACATCCAGCCTGGTTGGGAAAGCATATACGGCGGCAGGTCAGGCTGGTGCATGTCTGCACACTATGGCGGTGTTGCAGGCGTACCAAGCCGACCTGCTAAAAGACCTGGACGCTAGGGAGGGAGAGGAATCCGACGCAGTCGCCGAACTGCGTCGGGCCACAGATCTGTCGCTTCGGGCCACCAAGGAAATGGCCAGAGCCATCGGCCGTTCCATGGCAGCTTTCATGGCCACGGAGCGACACCTGTCGTTGAATCTGTCCGAGTTACAAGATAAGGACAGATTCTTCCTGCTGGATGCCCCGCTATCGCCTTCTGGCCTCTTCGGCGGCGCAGTAGACACTGTCGTCGAGAGGTTTCAGGAGGCGAAGAAGCAAGCTGCGGCAGTCCAGCGCTTCCTCCCTCGCCGGCCCCAGGTATTTGGGACTGCTGAGCAGGAGCAGTCCCAGCCGTCTAGCTCCTCATATCGCCAGACCCAGAAACAGAGGCAGGGGCGCTCTCGGCAGGGGTCTTCTAGACAGAAAACGGATCTGCGGACCGTTATTATGTCTAAGAGGAACTCGGCCAAACGGTGGAATTGTCAGGACCGCGTGGGCAGCCCACCACGGGGAGGAGAGGTACACACCTCAGCACACGGTGCCCGATCCTCCTCAGTGCCCTCGGGGAGAATTACTGATGCCCCTGCCACCCCCGGTTCTTCAGGGCCCAGTAGGCTCCAGCGAGCAAAATTCCCAGCTGCCGCCCGGCGACAGTACAGCACGGGAAAGCTCGCCCCCTCAGATGAGGGCCCTAGAGAGCATAGATCGGTTGTTCCCTGCCGGTCAACCGCTTAAGAGCACCGAAGTGGCTCTTCTAGTAACACCAGATGCCAGTCTCGAGAGACTGGTTCCCTTAGTAGATTTTCTGGCAGCGTGGAAACTTCTGCCGAATGTCTCACAATGGGTCCTGCAGACTGTAGAGAGAGGTTACAGAATTCAGTTCGATTCTCGTCCACCTCGCTTCAACGGGGTTATTCTTACATTAGTGGGCCCCGAGCAGGCTCTGGTATTGGAAAAAGAAGTAGAAACTCTCTTGAGGAAAGAGGCCATAGAATGTGTTCCTCCTCTCGAGAGAGAATCAGTGTTCTACAGCCGTTACTTCATCGTTCCGAAGAAGGATGGGGGGTTGCGTCCGATCATAGATCTGCGTCTACTGAACCGAGCTATCAAACGATTTCGGTTCAAGATGCTTACGATCAAACAATTTGTGTCTCAAATAAAGTCCGAGGACTGGTTTGTCACGATAGATCTCAAGGAAGCATACTTCCATGTATCCATTCTTCCTCAACACAGGAAGTTCCTGAGGTTTGCTTTCGGGGGTGAGGCATACCAATATCGGGTTCTTCCGTTCGGTCTATCACTCTCACCCCGCACTTCCACGAAGTGTGTGGATGCGGCGCTGGCTCTGCTGCGACTCCAGGGCATCCGCATATTGAATTACATCGACGATTGGTTGATTTTAGCTCAGTCAGAGCAGATGGCGGCTCGGCATCGAGATGTCGTCCTTGCCCATATGAGAGAACTGGGATTACGGCTGAACGCCAAGAAAAGTGCACTTTCTCCAATACAGAGGACCAGTTACCTAGGCGTGGTGTGGGATTCGACAACGATGCAGGCACAGCTGTCTCCTGCTCGTATTGAAGCAATTCTCACAGCCGTGAGAGGAGTGAGAGAAGGCCAGTCACTTACTGTTTCAGAGACTGTTGGGTCTGATGGCAGCTGCGTCCAACGTGATACCTTTTGGCCTGCTGTACATGAGACCCTTGCAGTGGTGGCTCAGGACCAAAGGGTTTTCCCCGAGGGGCAACCCACTTCACACAATCAAGGTCACGCGGCGATGCTTACGTGCCTTAGACATGTGAAAGAAACCTTGGTTCCTGTCTCAAGGCCTGTTGCTGGGGGCTCCTTGTCGTCGTGTAACGCTAACGAGGGACGCCTCCCTCATGGGTTGGGGTGCGGTCATGAGTGGCCGCTCTGCCCGAGGTCGGTGGGAAGGCCATCATCTCATGTGGCACATCAACTGCCTGGAGATGTTGGCCGTGTTTCGAGCTCTAAAACACTTCCTTCCAGACCTAAGGGGACATCATGTGCTTGTCCGCACAGACAACACATTGGTGGTCTCCTACATAAATCGGCAGGGGGGTCTGCGCTCGCGCCCCCTTTACAGGCTGGCGCACCAGATCCTCCTGTGGGCTCAGGGAAAGTTCCTCTCGTTAAGAGCAGTCTACATCCCTGGGCAGCTCAATCAGGGAGCAGACATCCTGTCGAGACAAGGGCTGAGGCCCGGGGAGTGGCCTCAGCCCTTGTCCTCAGCCCACTCCCGGGAGATTGCTCTGCTTCCGGGAGTTCTGGAGAGAGTACGCCGGGACGGGGTCCGTCTTTTGCTAGTAGCCCCGTTCTGGCCAGCCCGAGTATGGTTCTCGGATCTGGTGTCCCTCCTCAACGGCTCTCCACAGGAGATTCCGATCAGGAGGGATCTCCTTTCTCAGGCGGGGGGCACCGTTCTTCACCCCCGCCCGGAGTTATGGAAGTTGTGGGCGTGGCCCTGAGGGGGCACAGCTCATAGCATCTGGTCTCTCAACTGAGGTTGTTGAGACCATACTCCAGTCCAGAGCTTCCACCTCGAGGAAACTGTACGCCTTGAAGTGGAAACTTTTCACCTCTTGGTGCGGACAGCGACTGCAAGACCCAGTCAACTGCCCAGTTGGTTCAGTTCTGGAGTTTCTGCAGGAGCGATTCTCCGCAGGGTTATTCCCCTCCACTTTGAAGGTTTATGTGGCGGCCATAGCTGCTTACCACACCCTTCAGGGTGGTCAGTCAGTGGGAAGACACCAGTTAGTTACACGTTTCCTCCGTGGCACCCGGACGTTGAGGCCAGTACAGTGCACTAAGGTGCCCTCATGGGATCTGGCAGTGGTTCTGGAGGCTCTGTGCAAAGCTCCCTTTGAACCCATCGAAGACACTTCAGATAAGCTCCTCACGCTGAAGTCTTAAATCTTCTTGCTCACTATATCCTCACTGAAGAGGATAGGGGACCTCCAGGCTCTTGCTGTGTCAGCCCTGAAGTTTGCCCCGGGCATGGTTAGGGCGTTCCTTTACCCGAAACCCGGGTATGTCCCTAAAGTGCCCACCTCGTCGCCAGGTCCCATTGTACTACAGGCCTTTTGTCCTCCTCCCTTCCAGGAAGCAGGCCAGGACAGACTCAATCTGCTGTGTCCAGTGCGAGCGAGCCTCCAGTCACCCTTGGGGGTCAGAGCGCACTCGACCAGGGGCATGGTGGCCTCCAAGGCCTTGTCAGTGGGCGTGGCCCTTCAGGATGTTTGTGCTGCGGCAGGCTGGTCCTCTCCGCACACATTCATTCGTTTCTACAGTCTGGACCTGTCATCTATTCCAGGGTCCCAAGTCCTTTCGTCTTGATGTGCTCACCAGATACACACCAGACAGCGACTTGCTCGTATGGCGCAGTGGGTATTCTTGTTCCCAAAGCGTTCAACGCAGCTCGAGTTCCTGAAGGGGAACGTCTCGAGGTTACATATGTAACCATAGTTCCCCGAAGGGAACGAGACGCTGTGTCTCCCTGCCATACTCCCTGCATCCCTGCAGGCGCTCACTTCCGCAGAAGCTAACATGCACGCTTGCCGGATGCGCCTTTATGCTTCCTGGTTGCTTACATCACCCCGCTCGTGACGTCTCACTTCGCTATTGGACTGATTTCACACATGCTTCAGTACGGTGTCTCGCCGGGGGCATTCCCAAAGCATTTGACGCAGCATCTCGTTCCCTTCGGGGAACCATGGTTACATACGTAACCTCGAGATGGTCTTACATATGTGTATCAAGTTTTGGCGTAATTGGTGTTGTCTATAATGTTGATTAATCATTTCAGACTCAAATACAACCTTTAAAAATTGTATGATATGTTTGATTCAAATATATTAAAAATGTCTTATATGTCTGATTCAAAAGCACTTTTTCTTTAGCTGATGCATATTACTAGAAAATATCCACAATATTGTTGCTTCTTTTATGATGGAACAAGGAAAACTATAAAAAGTTAATAATTTCTCATGGGCGGCTCAAGTGAAGCGATTTTTAGATGGTTGCTAGCGATTGACACTTGATAATTGCCTGTCATACTGTATGTGTTATCCCCCCGGTCACAACAGAACCAACATGTGTTATGTTCCATTAGTGGCTTTATGCAGATGCTCTGAAAATGTATTGTGTAATTCAGCCTTTGGACTGGCTTTCAGATAATGTATAATGTATAAGCATATTTGCAGCGCGTTTCTGTATTTGGTTGCGTTGGCCATTAGCAATCCATATAAAGCACCCACCGCAATATTACAATCACTAAAAACAGCAGTACATTCTAAAACGTGTAATGTGAAAACACTTAAAGTGCCTTTAAAACAGTGATATTAAAAGATCAAATTCAGTACACACCTTGATGAGTGAGTGCCTCATGCAGGCTAGCAAATAAGCTCGGAATATGAACGCAATGCGCTAAATGGTTAAGAGTCTTCTTTATAATGGTTTTCTATGGGAAAACATTTAATGTGAAACTTTGCACATTCTGTTTATATTCTGGGTTCATCTGCTTGCCTGTACAAAGTATGCATCATCAAATAAGGTGTATACTACTACTTAATGCAAACCTCATAAAAATAACTGGCGGTCAGTGGAGGAAAGCCTTGTTTTCCTGTAAGGGTGTGACGTCACGTGAAAACTATTAAATTGCAGTGCATTGAGCTCTCTCGGCCACCGTACATATATGATGTTTTGTGCTATGGTAATATTGCATGGTTTGTGAATTTGTAATGCATTGTATAATGTAATGGTTCTTACAGTATGACCATTGCTGTAGAGTGACCTTGAGCTCAGTAATAGTGTTATAAATAAAACTACTTATTTTACATAAGCTAACAACTTCACTTCAAGGGCAATGATTGAGACCTCCACAGATTATTTGTTCATTTACTTGGCCTAACTCAGGGAGTGTGCAAAAAGTAAAGCAGTAAAGCAAATATTCTGTTGAAATGTTGCAGCCATCAGTGCAAGAGAGCACTGGATCCATAAATACAGACACAGACCAGCATAATTTGCGCTTATGTTGCTTGTATGCTTTTCTATGCTATAAAATAATTATGCATCTTATGTTGCTTGTATGATTTTTTATGCTATAAAATAATTATGCATCTGTGATTCTAAATTTTTTTTTTGTGCATTTCAGAAAGTTTCAAAAAGTATGAAGCTGTTCACAATGTGGGCAACAAAATGTAATTGTTGATTATTATCACAAATGTGCAGACTAAAAAAAAAATGAACACAGTGTTAATTTCGTCAATGAAGACGACGACGAAAAATATTCATTAACAAACATTTTTCCTGTGACTAAGACGAGACATTGACGAGCTAAAACTAATATCTGATGATAAAAACTATGAAGAAATGTATGATCTTCGTTTACAAGACGAGATGGGACTATAATGTTATTTGAGGACTACCGGACACTCAAAATACATCCTATATGCTACTGTCTTGTCCTTCAAAATGTGCGTCCCTGTCATTGGATTGCAATCGGATAAGGGGCGTTTGCATATCTAGTCTCAGTATGGCAGCCGCAGTGGATGGATATATAGGCTACCAAAATGCGAACTAGCGACCTGAAACATTGGCCTCAGCACCCGAAGGGGCAGGGATAAGGTGACCAGGCGTCGCGTTTTTCCCAGGAGTAACAATTCGTTGTTGATTAACTTAAAGTTAGTGAAGGCGGGATAGGCGGAATCGCGCTGACAGGCCCTGTCCCAAATGGCACCCTAAACCCTCGCAATCTTCCTCTGAGTCCACACTTTCGTGACGTAATGCCGCTTTGACTGTCGGGTAAAAGTTTACTGCGGAGCTTGCCCCAGTGCGGGTTTGGCAGAAGTGCGGATTGAGGGCGCATAACGGCCGCAAAAGGGGCGCTCGCGAGCATCCTTCTGAACGCTAAAATGACAAATGGGACACCCTACGGTCTCGTGGACTTAACGGACACGAGCACTGTGAAAAGAAAACCTCTTCAAATCTGCATATTCAGTGAATGGACTTATGTACACTGCCCATTTTCTCCATATTTGAATGTTTCTGCCTAGCGTTTGCGGCTCTGAGCATGCGGCGACCATTGTAAGTCCGTAGGACTGCAAGTGCACATGAAGTGTTCCATTTGGGACAGGGCCATAGAAGTGCTCTCTCTCGCGCACACTCCAACTTATTCAGTTCTCATATACAGCGCGCGATCAGTTCTCAGTGCTCAAATACACACACAGCAGTCCAAATGTCTATCGTGTAAAGTATCTCACGTGAATACAGTCGGTTATGGATTAAGTGAACGTAAACAGGTGGGTGAAAGCTGAACGTGTGTCAGTATTACATGTATGCCTTCCGTCTTAAAGGGACAGCATTCCTAATTAAGTACCTATCCGTGTCATTAATGTTAACCAACAAAAGATGTTAAA
>NW_015663900.1:499683-507478 GCF_001515625.1 Sinocyclocheilus rhinocerous
TGAAATTACAGAGGGCCAAGCAATAGTAAATCAATGGGGGAGTAATTTCGAATGACAGAAAAATTGACCAATCATATCTTTCCTCTAAATGGGTGGGCCTTGTTATCACTAACTTTATGACAAGTTCCGCCCACTGTGGGGATCTCTCGGAAATATATATATATATATATATATATATGCTGATAAACTAACTAGCTATTATTCACGTCACAATGGAAGCCGCAAATAACGTAAGTAAGGCCCAGTTTACTGGGCCGCTGAGCCAATAATAATATTATTTATTATAAACACTGACTTATTCTGCTTCTTTTTAAAAAAATTATACATTATATCAGTGGGGAACCGTCAGGGCCCTCTAGGCCCTCAGAGAGGGCCTAACTTATTGTAAAAACAATATTTACAATTTTTAAATAAATGTTTTAAATTGTTTGTCATGAAGTGTCTGTCGCTAATTTGTTTTGTGTCAGCACTGTCACGATGTGTTGTCTTAAACACATTACATTTGTTGGTTTTGTGAGATGGGAGGGAGTGTCTGTACGTTTTGCCCGCTGAAGTGCAGATATTGTGTGATGATGAATTTGTAATGAGGATTTTTGACTTAAATTTAGCTGTTTTATTTTGGTAATATCAGTCACTCTCGCTGTGCTGTTTTGTTGCGGTCGCACATCAGACGAGAAGCACAGTGGTGCCCCGCGGACCGGTGCAATACTTATCACACACCGAACGTGTCGTGTTCAGTTCAAGACGGCAGTTCAAAACATTTAATTTATTCCCCAAACAGTCAAAACTTAACTTCAAGAATGAGCAAGACAAGTGGTGTCAATGAGTTTAAAGTTCGGGGATCGAAAAAACAGCAAATGGGATGAGAAATTGCGATCTATAGCACAACGAACCACGGAATTTATTAGAGCCACAGAAAGACAAACTTTTTGCTGAAAAATGCACAATAATACACAATCTTCCAACCTAGGATGAAGTCATTATGTACATTAAAAATAATTTGGGACAAATATAATGTAATTTGATGGAAAATGATGTGAGTGGCGCTGAAGCACTCTGTGGCGCGGAAGGATTATGAACAGCACCCGGAGTCGCAGCTGGGATCCGCGAATCACGGCTTTGAGAGTAAAAAAAAAACATGCACAAACAGAACCAAATTAAACCCTGCGGCTCGTGACGATACATTGATGTGTAAAGACACAAAACGATCAGTCTGTGCAAGAAACTGAACAGTATTTATATCATGTTTTACCTCTGATTCACGCAATGTCCAAACTGTTCAAACTGTCCTGAGCGGCGGCGCGTCCTCCTGAGCACGTTCTCAACAGCAGGCTTTGAAATGATGACAATGAAAATTGTCATCATTTATTCAGGTTTTTTCCAAATTCAATCCTTGATTCAAATTTCTTATAAGTTTAATTGATTTGGTCTAAAGAGAGAAGAATTAATGACTATTTTTGTTTGAAGACTACATATAAAATAGCTACCAAAATAAATGTTGGTAACTGCAGTTTGACTAAAAGTAATGACTAAAAGTTGACAAAAATGCAATGACTTTTTGTCGACTAAAACTATGAAAGACTCAAATGACTCAAATGTGACTAAGACTATTAAGCATTTTCGTCTCAAGATAAAGACTAAGACTAAATAAAAAATGCCTGTCAAAATTAACACTGAATGAACAAAACCGTTTTACGGAAACAGAAGCTGAAATGCGCTTGTTTGATGCACAACAACCAATGGGCTTTGATCTTGCATGTCACACAAGTACAGATGAGCTTCCATTTACCGTATTTGATGTGGGTGAGGTGGGTGAGATTTTTTGGGTGAACTATCCCTTTAACATTATTATAATTAGCCATACCTGTGTAGCTTCAGCTTTACATTTGGGGTCAGAGATTAAATCTTTTCCCAAGTTACAGAGAAGTATCCACACAGCATAATTCTGCCACCATCGTGCTTCACGGCAGGGATATTGTGCTTCTGATGAGTAGTGTTTGTCTTACCAAACAGACCATTTAGTCTGATGTACAAAAGCTAGATTTTGGTCTCTTCAAATAAAACTTTCATTCAGCTGGCTTCATGGTCTCTGCATGCATGTCCAGACAATAGCTTTTTAGTATATGCCCAGCCTCTCCAATATCCTTTAGCTGAGATCACTCTCTGAATTGGAAATCTTCTTGTATCTTCTTGTATCCTTCCCCTTTTCAATTTCTCACTTAAAATATTTTATCTTTCTGATGTAAATTCTGCCATAATACTGACCTAACATGAATTTGACTCTCCAAATTTATAGTACATTCAATTTAAACATCTTGTTTTGCCTATCAGTTTTGGGCAAGTTACTCTGAAATGTAATCAAATTACTAATGACTTGTTACTCCTTTTTAAAAGTAACCACGTTACTGTTCTGATTACTTTATTTCAAAAGTAATTAGTAGTTAGTTACATTACTAGTTAAGTTACTTTTTTCTCCATGAAATTTATGAAATCCCAGCATGCACGCTCCCGATAAATATTTGTTATTAAAGCATCAACATCCACAGAACACTGTTATTTTTAACTAAAGCAAGCTGCTGCTGCGTGCATGGTTTGGCATGGCAGAATGCCAGCAAAGAGCGCTGCATTCATCTCTAAAAGACATCTCAGTTCATCGCAATCTCACAAATTTCTGTTATAACACAATAAATATATGCTTAATGAATCTTTCATAATGTCTAAAATTGGTGTGTTATAATGAGAGGATTCGTGAGCATGCAAATTTCAGCGCTGCATTGCTCAACGCTGCAAACACTAGAAAAATAGAAACTCTGCATACGCTCACACCTGTTAATCGTTTATATTTTATATTAGTTCATGTTGGTTTTGTGAAATAGATGAATAACAATTTATTTGTTTTAGATATTTTATGTTTAGATATTTCTATTTTGCGGGAGTCCCGTGAATCATTTTATTCTCCCGCATCCCGCACACACACGAGTGTCTACCCGCCCGCACCAGCACTCGCCCATCTTGTCCCACGCCGCACTCTGTTATGTCGGGTCTCGCGGGAGAGCAGGTCTCTAATCCATTGGCACTTGACTCGACAGTGCGTGTGCTACATCCTTTTTACAATCTCTAGATTATAAAACACTGCATTCTGTCAGCAATGTAACATGGCAGTAATGTATAGAGACCTCGGCTTGTAGCTATACTCTAATTACTACTTTAAAAATTTATATATTGTTAAATTACGCTGTTATTAAAAAAGAAATCAAATTACAGTAACGCGTTACTAAGTAATGCGTTACTGCCCAACACTGTTGCCTATATATGACTTCTAATACAAATTGGCACCCTTTATTTTGATATCATATTAAAGGGAGACAATATTTATGGATTCAGTTATTTTATATAACTTTGTACCTTTTTTTCTGGTATCTCTGGCTAAACGCCATGAAAAAGTCACACTATATACAACATTATTGTATATTTCCCATATTTGCTTTTTTTCTGTGATTAACTTCTAGAAAATCAGGCAGTGAGTTTCTCTCTGCAAACAAAACTTCATTGAGGTATTAAAATAATCTACAGGTGATCATTGAGCTTTTCATAATCTACTTGCCATTCATAAGACCCATATATCTGCATGTCAACTTGGAGTGTTGTCCTCTAAAGCTGCCACAATATTCTATGTTATCACCAGAGAGGGGTAGGTATTTTGCTTTGAAGAAGAGTAGCATTTTCATACACAGTATAGATGACAAACTTGTTTTTCATTCTCTGCAAGTCTCAAGGCCTTTAGGCATGGATGCTTTGTTTTTGTGCCTTGAAGTGATTCCTGACCTTGAGGGAATCTACTATGGGCCACCTCCAGCTGTTCTCCACGAACAGGCCCACCCAATGTGCAACCGGAGAGATGTGTATCTGATCTCATTTGTAGCCTGTTCTGCTTCCTCTATTACCGCACAAGCGATGTTATCACAGGCTGTTACGGCCCTATGGATGTGCCTGTATGTTTTGCTCTCTCCGTCTATCTCTGTTCATCTCTTAGGCTCACCCCTTTGGACTGTCATTCGTCCGGGCAGATGTCACTCATTATCAACTTGTGTGACGTCGCCGCCCTCGCTGCGAATCAAGATATCCCGCTACACTTTAAAAGGATGCCAGAGTGAACTCTCTGTCTCTTGTGCTCCTACTTTGTTTGTGTAGGAAGCAAGATTTATTGCTGATAGCGGACCACTATCAGATTGTTGTAAATAAACAGAATAAAAAGAAGAAGGCAGAAATAAAGAGTAAAGTCTTGCAGAGTTTGTGTGAGTTAAATGTTCTTCCTCTGTCAAATGCTGGGGATGAGATTGGCGGAAGTTTAGGCCTGGGTGACGTTGCTGTGGTGCATCTCAGTCTCGGGGCTGGGGAGGATCGGCTGAGTGGTAGAGCTGATGCCGACGTGGAGGTGATGGCCAATGCGAAGGCCGGCTTGCTAACATTTGATCCTCTCTCACCGGTTTCCTCTGGTTCCAGAGAGGACACGCGACTGAAAGTCCGCTTAGCCCGCTTGCAGTACGAGGCACAAGAGAAAGCCCAAGCACATCAGGCTGAACTAACTCTGCGTTTGGAAATACGCAAGGTTGAGATTGAGGCTGATAAGGAGGTGAAACTGTGACAGCTTGATCTGGAGGCAATGAAGGTTGCTTCCAGTTCAGCTGCGCAGTCAAGCCCAATTCAAGCCTCTGATGTCTCCCCGCTGACTGATCCATCCCAGAGCACATTTGACATGAGTAAGCACATCTCTTTAGTACCTCAATTTCAAGAATCAGAATTAGATTCATATTTTTGTGCATTTGAGTGCATAGCTACTTCTCTTCATTGGCCTCAGGAGGTTTGGTCATTACTTCTGCAATGCAAGTTGTTTGGCAAGGCGCAAGAGGTTTGCTCTACTTTGTCATTAGAGGAGAGTTTGAAATTTGAGAGTGTTAAATCTGCCATTCTCCGAGCTTATGAGCTTGTTCCAGAGGCTTATAGACAGAAATTTAGAGGACATAAGAAAAATTCCACCCAGACATTTGTCGAGTTTGCGAGAGAGAAAGGAATTTTATTTGACAAATGGCGCACAGTGAGTAAAGTGACTGATTTTGACTTGTTATGAGAGCTTGTTTTATTAGAGGAATTTAAAAATGGTTTGCCTGAGCGAGTTGTGGTTTACCTTAATGAACAGAAGGTGACTTCGTTGTCGCATTCAGCTGTTTTAGCGGATGAGTTTGTTTTAACCTACAAAATGTCTCCAGGTTATGCATGTAACCATGGTTCCCCGAAGCGAATGAAACGCTGCATCGAAACGCTACGGGAACGCCTCCAGCGTGACCACGCTCTGAATCACATGTGTAATCAGTCCAATGGATGGGCGAGATGTCATGGGCGGGGTGACGTAGCAACCAGGATGCATAAAAGCATGTGCGGTGAAACCGGCGTCAGCATCTAGGAGTGAAGCTAGCGCTGGCAGGGATGCCGGAAGTATGGCCCTGAGACGCAGTGTCTCGTTCCCTTCGGGGGAACCATGGTTACATGCATAACCTGGAGACGTTCGAGCTGCGTCAAAACGCTACGGGAACGAGAATGCCCACGCCGCCAGACTTGCAAATCCCTGCCTAGTGTGGAAGAGCACAACTAAGGCGAGAGAAAAGGGAGCCAGGAGTGGCTGAAGTAGGCGGGGCCTATTCTTTTCCCATCTATAGGGGGCCGTGCGATATCATCTGCGTCGCAAACAAGTCCACCTGAGCCTGGCCAAAGACTCTCCAAGTCCGCTTCACCCCTCGGGGTGAGGCATCTATTCCCCGGGCCTCGGCCCCTGCCTCGACAGGATGTCTGCCCCCACATATACAGTGGGGCAAAAAAGTATTTAGTCAGCCACCAATTGTGCAAGTTCTCCCACTTAAAAAGATGAGAGAGGGTCAACTCATGCGCCACGTGAGATGGTGGCCACTCCACAGGCCGTGGGCTGAGCGGCCACTCATGACAGCTCCCAACCGGTGAGAGATGCCTCCGTCGCTAGCATATGCAGCGACCAGGAGCTCCCAGCACCGGGCCCTGAGATAAGAACCAAGGTTTCCTTCACATGTCTAAGGCACGTAGGCACCGCCACATGACCTTGAGCATGCGAAGCGGGTTTCCCCTCGGGGAGAACCCCTTGGTCTTAAGCCACCACTGTAGGTGTCTGGAACTGCTTGACAGTGAGTGTCTTCTCTCACTCTCGTGACTGTGGTGAGGATCAACTCGATCCGAGCAGGAGACATACGTGCCTGCATCGTGGTCGAATCCCACACCACGCCCAGATAAGTGGTTCTCTGTACTGGAGAAAGCACACTTTTCTTGGCGTTAAGTCTTAACCCCAGCTCTTTCGTGTGAGTGAGAACGACATCTCGATGTCGAACTGCCATCCACTCTGATTGAGCTAATATCAACCAATCGTCGATGTGGTTGAGTCGTGAAAGTGTGGGGTGAGAGTGCAAGGCCAAAGGAAGAACTCGGTGTTGGTAAGCTTTTGCCCCCAAAAGCAAACCTCAGGAACTTCCTGTGATGAGGAAGGATGGAGACATGTGTATCTTTTAGATAGATCGTGCCAAACCAGTCCTCAGACTTGATCTGAGACACGACTTGTTTGAGTGCGAGCGTGCTGAACTTCAGTCGCCTGACTGAGCGATTCAAATGATGCAGATCTAAAATAGGACGCCTCGTAACGGTGAAATACAGACTGTAGAACCCGGACCCTGCTACGTGAAGAGGGACCACCTCGATGGCCTCCTCCCTCAAAAGAGTAACTACTTCTGTTCCATGACCAGAGCCTGCTCGGGACCCACCATAGTGGGGATGACCCCGTTTAAACTGAGGCGGAGGAGAACTGGATTCTATATACGCTACGTTTCCAGGTGGTAACTGAGAGCAGCGCTCGCCGTAGACCGCTGCGCCCTGGAACACCAGCAGGGTTGGCAGACTGATCTCCTGAGGGCACTGAGGAGAGACGGGCACCGTGTGATGCGGTGTACACCGCTCTTCCCCAGAGAGGCCTGCCCTCGGAGGTCCTGAGCCATAACATCAGGACCCTCATAGCTGAAGTCTTCTCTAAAAATGATGGTCCTCAGACCCGCGTCATCTGCTAGGAAGACTCAACTGATAGAACCAGAGCCTGCTCAGGGCAGGACCCAAGGAGTGGGAGAACTTGCACAATTGGTGGCTGACTAAATACTTTTTTTCCCCACTGTATAAGAGACCACTGCTGTGTTGTTGGTACACACCAACACATAGCGATCTCTTAGGCCTGGGAGAAAGTGTTTCAAAGCTAGAAACACGGCCAGCATCTCCAGTCAACTCATGCGCCACGTGAGATGGTGGCCACTCCACAGGCCGTGGGCTGAGCGGCCACTCATGACAGCTCCCAACCGGTGAGAGATGCCTCCGTCGCTAGCATATGCAGCGACCAGGAGCTCCCAGCACCGGGCCCTGAGATAAGAATCGGGCGGTAACTGAGAGAAGCGCTCGCCGGAGACCGCCGCGCCCTGGAACACCGGCAGGGTTGGCAGACCGATCTCCTGAGGGCACTGAGGAGAGCAGTCTGGAACTGCTTGACAGTGAGTGTCTTCTCTCACTCTCGTGACTGTGGTGAGGATCAACTCGATCCGAGCAGGAGACATACGTGCCTGCATCGTGGTCGAATCCCACACCACGCCCAGATAAGTGGTTCTCTGTTCTGGAGAAAGCACACTTTTCTTGGCATTAAGTCTTAACCCCAGCTCTTTCGTGTGAGCGAGAACGACATCTC
>NW_015663900.1:507964-508466 GCF_001515625.1 Sinocyclocheilus rhinocerous
ACCGCTCTTCCCCAGAGGGAGCTGGCCCTCAGAAGTCCTATAGGCCTTAGGCGTCAGGACGTTTTAGACGGAGACCAACCAGTGAGAATGACGATCCGCAGAACCGCCTTCCGCTAGAAGCCTTCGGCCTGGGAGCGCCACTCTGACTCTAGACTCTGCGGAGTACGAGAAGTGATACCCCAAGAATGAGGAGCTGGAACATGGTAGGTTGGGAGTGCTCCTGCCCAGCAGCCCCTGCTGACCGCCTCAACAAGAGAGGTAAACACGTGCTCTTACTCGAGAAATTTTTATCCCAAGAGCCCCTGTATATCTAACTTCTCATAGTCAGATAAATACTTAATTTTGTTCCTCAGAATTAAATGCAATCAAACAACCAGACAAGTAAACACGGTCTGGTGTGATTGGATTCATATCAAAAATTGAAAATTATATATCTAACTTCTCATAGTCACATAAATACTTAATTTAATTCATCAGAATTAAATGCAGCCAAACAACCAAA
>NW_015663900.1:508485-515589 GCF_001515625.1 Sinocyclocheilus rhinocerous
ATGTGGTTGAGTCGTGAAAGTGTGGGGTGAGAGTGCAAGGCCAAGGGAAGAACTCAGTGTTGGTAAGATTTTGCCCCCAAAAGCAAACCTCAGGAACTTCCTGTGATGAGGAAGGATGGAGACATGTGTATCTTTTAGATAGATCGTGCCAAACCAGTCCTCAGACTTGATCTGAGACACGACTTGTTTGAGTGCGAGCGTGCTGAACTTCAGTCGCCTGACTGAGCGGTTCAAATGACGCAGATCTAAAATAGGACGCCACTGTATATCTAACTTCTCATAGTCAGATAAATACTTAATTTTGTTCCTCAGAATTAAATGCAATCAAACAACCAGACAAGTAAACACGGTCTGGTGTGATTGGATTCATATCAAAAATTGAAAATTATATATCTAACTTCTCATAGTCACATAAATACTTAATTTAATTCATCAGAATTAAATGCAGCCAAACAACCAGACGAGTAAACATGGTCTGGTGTGATAAGGTTCATATCAAAAATCAAAAATGATATATCTAACTTCTCATAGTCAGATAAATACCTCATTTAATTCCTCAGAATTAAATGCAGCCAAACAACCAAAAGAGTAAACGGTCTGGTGTGGTAAGATTCACATCAAAAACTGAAAATTATGTAATACACGCGTTGCCTCGGCAGCGCGCAAGCCGCTTGGTCACACAAACGATATCAATCTCCTTGGAGAAAAATAGCTGCAGCAGCAGAGCTCTCACCCTGCTACGTGAAGAGGGACCACCTCGATGGCCTCCTCCCTCAAAAGAGTAACTACTTCTGTTCCATGACCAGAGCCTGCTCGGGACCCACCATAGTGGGGATGACCCCATTTAAACTGAGGCGGAGGATAACTGGATTCTATAGACTCACTCTACATTGTGCAGGACCCACCAATACACGTTAGTCTACTAAGGGAATCAGTTTCTTGAGACTGACCTCTGGTGTAATCAGAGCGGCTAGCTCGGTGCCCTGAAGCGGCGAACCGGCAGGGGACGGCCCTACTAGCTGCTCTAGAGACCTCCGTGGAGGTCAATCTGTATCGCCGCCGTGCCTCAGCAATAGCGGGACTAACCGCGAGCTCGCAAACCGCGGGAGCAGAGCGTTCAGTGGGGAGAAGCACAATCAGCCCCTTATTTCCGAGAGCTGACTGCACGAGCACCGCTCCCCAGTAAATGCTGCTCATAATAATATAGACATAATGCTCGTGCGACTATAAAACAGCTCATCAACGTCCTCTACGTCCACCTCCTCGGAGAAAGAAAGGCAGAGCTTCGAGCCCTCTCTCCGGGGGAAGAACCGCAGGGTGGGCTTCCGAACCTCGAGAGAGCGCTAGATCTGGTAGGTGAGAAAGAAGATAGGGACTTGCCCGTCTACATTCCCTCCACCGGATCCATATGCGAACCCCATGAGCACAGCCGCCGCCCTCGGAGAGCAAAGCATACGCAGTGACAAACGCTCCCTCGAGAGCTGACTCTGCGTGTTTTGCTCCCAAGCAGACAACACACAAACTGTGTGTATACCCACCTGAAATGTAGCCTGAGATGCTGACCGCTCTCGCCGTATGTTTGTCTACACTCGTATTGGTAAAATAAAGAGTGATAATGGAAAGACAACACCAAATAAAACTGACACTCACAGAGCGCTTGCTGAATGACAGAAAGCTGACGCCGGTTTCACTGCACGTGCTTTTATTCTTTCTGGTCGCTACGTCACCCCGCCCGTGACGTCTCGCCCATCCATTGGACTTATTACACATGTGATTCAGAGCGTGGTCACGCTGGAGGCATTCCCGTAGCGCTTCGATGCAGCTCGAGTTCCTGAAAGGGAAATGTCTTTGCACCTGCACGTTCAGAGAAGACCCACCCTGTCACTCCTCATATACAGGCCAGACGTTCCAAACCCAGACCATCTTACGCTCATGAAGAACTCTAATGTTTTTCGAGAGAGCGCTAGATCTGGTAGGTGAGAAAGAAGATAGGGACTTGCCCGTCTACATTCCCTCCACCGGATCCATATGCGAACCCCATGAGCACAGCCGCCGCCCTCGGAGAGCAAAGCATACGCAGTGACAAACGCTCCCTCGAGAGCTGACTCTGCGTGTTTTGCTCCCAAGCAGACAACACACAAACTGTGTGTATACCCACCTGAAATGTAGCCTGAGATGCTGACCGCTCTCGCCGTATGTTTGTCTACACTCGTATTGGTAAAATAAAGAGTGATAATGGAAAGACAACACCAAATAAAACTGACACTCACAGAGCGCTTGCTGAATGACAGAAAGCTGACGCCGGTTTCACTGCACGTGCTTTTATTCTTTCTGGTCGCTACGTCACCCCGCCCGTGACGTCTCGCCCATCCATTGGACTTATTACACATGTGATTCAGAGCGTGGTCACGCTGGAGGCATTCCCGTAGCGCTTCGATGCAGCTCGAGTTCCTGAAAGGGAAATGTCTTTGCACCTGCACGTTCAGAGAAGACCCACCCTGTCACTCCTCATATACAGGCCAGACGTTCCAAACCCAGACCATCTTACGCTCATGAAGAACTCTAATGTTTTATTGTCATATACAGGGACATGTCATAGCTGATTGTCTAGCTTTGAAAAGAAAACAATCACAAAATAAAAGTGTAGGGTTCATGAAAACTCTGAAAACTCCTGTTTCTGCACTTGATGAGCAAAAATTTGATGAGAGCTATCAACCTTTTATTTTGAAGGGGTTAATTTCCTTATCTGGCAATCGTGTGGACCAGGTAGAGATAAAAATGCTCAGAGACACTGGTGCTTTGCAATCCTTTATTGTTGCAGATAAATTACCGTTGTCGGATGACACCTTTTGTGGCTCAAGTGTAATTGTACAAGGCATTGAGATGAGCTGTATAAAAGCACCGCTACATCGTATCTATTTAGAGAGTGATTTATGTATGGGATTTGTGAGAGTGGCTGTGTGTCCTACACTTCCTGTGAAAGGCGTTGATTTTATTCTTGGCAATGACCTGGCAGGAGGAAAGGTAATGCCTGTTTTAGAAGTTGTTGATAATCCAGATGTATGCTGTCACTCAGATCTGTCTGACACTTACCCTGATGTTTTCCCTGCATGTGCTGCTACTCGCGCTCAGTCGTGCCAGTTGGGTAATGTGGTTGAGTTGTTTGACTCGTTTTTCTCTCCTCTCTTTGCTGGTGAGAAAACCATGGATACTGTTGTATCGTTAAAGCAACAAGTAATAAATCCGGAGAGTCCCAGTGTAATTTAAAGTTACCCGTGTCACGAGAGAGAGTTGTCGCTGCGCAGAAGGAGGACAAGTCTCTTGTTACTACTTTTGATTTTGCTGTTTCATCTGACATGGTTAAGGACATAAAATGTGCGTATTTTGTTGACAATGATTTATTGATGAGGAAATGGTGTTCAAATACGGAAAATGATTTTGAGGGGAATGCTGTATACCAAGTTGTTGTCCCGTCTCCTTCTCGACAACATGTTTTATGTCTTGCACATGATCATCAGCTGGCTGGTCACCTGGGAATTACAAAAACGTACAGCAGAATTTTAAGACACTTCTTTTGGCCAGGATTGAAGAAGGATGTGGTAAACCAGTAATCAGGGAGCCATTTGAACACATAATTGTGGACTGTGTGGGCCCGTTGCCTAAAACAAAATCGGGTAACACATTTTTGGTAATGATGATGTGTGTGGCTACTAGATTTCTGGAAGCAATTCCACTGAAAAAAATTACCGCTCCCGTCATCATTAAGGCATTGGTGAAATTCTTTTCCACATTCGGCCTGCCTAAGGTAATACAAAGTGATCAAGGAACAAACTTTTTGTCGAAACTTTTTAAACAGGTACTACAGTCACTCGCAATTACTCACCGTGTATCATCCTGAGAGTCAGGGTGGGCTTGAGCGTTTTCATCAAACGCTCAAGTCTATGCTTAGAAAGTACTGCCTCGACACAGCTAGGGATTGGGATGAGGGAGTCCCTTTGGTTCTGTTTGCTGCGAGAGAGACTGTCCAAGAGCCTCTGGGCTTTAGTCCGGCCGAACTTGTATTCGGACATCAGGTAAGAGGACCTCTAAAAGTTCTAAAAGAACAGATGCTGGATATTGAGTCAAGTATGAAAACTAACTTATTGGATTATGTTAGTAAATCTTGTGATCATTTACACCCTGCGTGCACACTAGCTAAAGAGTCTCTGGCCAGTTCGCAGAAAGGCATGAAGCGCAAGTATGATCAGAAGGCTGTTGCGCACTCTTTTATGCCTGGTGATGAAGTTCTTGTACTTTTACCTGTGTCAGGTTCATCACTCTCTGCTCGATTCTTCGGTCTCTATGTTATAAAAAAGAAAATAAGTGAAACTGATTATATGATTCTTACGCCTGACAGGAAACGTCAAACTCGTGTGTCACATGAATGTTAAAAGCTTACCATGCTAGGCAAAAGCCAATGAAAAACGTTTTGTTACAGAATACAGAGCCCGCCGTTACTTCTGTTGCCATAGTCGCGGAGTTGGAACCGTCTTCTGAAATTTCGAGTGCTGACGGGGATGGTGTGGTCCTTCGCAACACTCCTCAGCAGTGCGTGAGGTTAGCAAATTCTGAGATATTAAAATATCTAAATTCTTATCTTAGGCATTTGCCTGCTGACCATAAATCGGATATTGTTAAGTTAATCTCTGATTTTAACTGTCTGTTTAGTGATGTGCCTAATCAAACAAATACTTTACAGCATGGTATTAATGTGGATGGTGCTCGCCCTATAAAGCAGCATGCTTATCGCTTGAATGCAGTTAAGAGAACTGTTATGCATCAGGAGGTGAGTTACTTGTTGGAGAATGGTCTAGCCAAGCCTAGTTCTAGTCCCTGGAGTTCTCCGTGTCTCCTTGTTCTCAAACCGGATGGAACGTTCAAGTTCTGCACAGATTATAGAAAAGTGAATGCAGTTACTGTGCCAGACAGCTATCCGTTACCGCGTATGGAGGACTGTGTTGATAATGTAGGTTCTGCACGTTTCGCCAGTAAGCTAGACATATTAAAAGGTTACTGGCAAGTTCCACTTACTTCACGAGCTTCTGAAATTTCAGCTTTTGTAACTCCAGACAGCCTTCTACAGTACACGGCCATGGCTTTTGGTCTCAGAAACGCACCTGCGACATTTCAGAGTCTTGTAAATATAGTGTTGGCTGATGTACCATAATGCAGTGCATATCTAGATGATTTAGTCATTTATTCCATGAGCTGGCATGAGCATGTGGCTTCCTTAAAAACGGTGTTTGAACGTCTTTCTAATGCTTCTCTCACACTCAACTTGGCAAAATGCGAATTTGGTCAAGCGACTGTCACATATCTTGGAAAAGAGGTGGGACAGGGCCAAGTCCGTCCTGTAGAGGCGAAAGTTAGAGCTATTTTAGAGTTCCCAGTTCCTACTACCCTACTATGGCTGGTTACTACCGCAGTTTTTGTAAAAACTTTTCTACTGTCGTTAACCTTCTTACAACTTTGCTTAGCCCGTCTATGCCTTTTGTGTGGTCTGATGTGTGTCAGAATGCTTTTGAGTGTGTGAAGACACTTTTGTGTAAGACCCCTGTCCTCGCAGCTCCGGATTGTACATCACATTTTTAACTTGAGATTGATGCTGTTGGTACTGGTGCCGTACTCCTTCAAGAGGATGGAAACGGTATTGATCACCCTATTAGTTATTTTTCTCATAAATTTAATAAACACCAACTCAATTATTCCATGATTGAAAAGGAAACCCTTGCTCTGTTGTTTACCTTGCAACATTTTGAGGTCTATGTTGGCTCTAGTAGTCTTCCTGTTATCGTATACACGGACCACAAACCCCTTGTGTTTTTATCTCGGATGTATAACCACAATCAACGTCTAATGCGTTTGGTCTCTGTTAGTCCGAAATTACAACCTGGAAATCTGACATAAGAAGGGCACTGATAATGTTTTAGCTGATGCTCTTTCTATGATTCTGATCGCGAGTTTCCCATATCCCAGGGAAAAGAGGACAGAGAGGCTGTTACGTGACCTACACGGTGCAAAACGCAGAAACACTAGTGTATAGAAACACCAGGTTAGAATTGAGCGCCACATTTTTAGTTTAGTTTTGTTAGATAGTATAGTTTAGTTAGGGCATGTAAACGCTGAATATCTTTTTTTTTCCCTTTTTATTTGCAGTTAGTTTAGAGGCTTCATTGTGAGTTAGTTTTGGGTTTTGTTATATTATTTTCTTTCCTTTGGCCTCGCTTGCGTTCCTTTTCCCTTAGGTTTATTTGACTTGTGTAAATATTAAATATTGTGTGTATACATATATATATATTTTTTTTTCATATTTAATTCTTTATTATTGAACTCTTTACGTTTTTATAATAAATTACACTGTTTTTGGCAGTATTTTGTTGGACGTTTGGTTTCTTGCCACAATCACTATGCCCAAATTATTTACAAATCTAAATGTTACCTCATACCCTTAGATCCACAACCAAAAGTCGTAACACAGGCACATGACATGTTGATGCATGTCTTTAACTTTCAAGAGATATATAGTTTTTAATACAACTCAATTACCTTTAATTCAACCGTATCGTTTGGTATTAGCCAGAGAAACATTGTTTCTTTTAGAGCTCGTCCATATATTCAATAATAATAATAGTACACTGTCAGCAATAAAAAAAAACATAAATATACTGTACATCTTTGTACCATACCTTTAAAGGCTGCATATTAGTACTAATGTGTGTAAGAAGCTCATAACTGCTGCCTCTGTAGAGCATTCCAAATCACTTATTTATGAGGGGTTCCAATCAATTTGATTGTGTACGCTACCACTCAGAAGTAAGCAGATTTGTATTATTATTAAGATTTTTAATATACAACAGACAACACACATACACACACAATGTTGGTGTCTTTGGAAAGAAGACCCTTTGGGCTTTACTATCCATCATTCAGAGTTGATAACGCTCAAAAAGATAAAAAGTTATAGACACTGAAGTGCCTTAAAAAAATTGTACCACACTGAATCTTTTTTTTCTTCATATAAAAATACATTAAATCAGTCCTGGAGCAATCCAGAAAAGTAATGGG
>NW_015663900.1:515911-533193 GCF_001515625.1 Sinocyclocheilus rhinocerous
AGAAGACCCTTTGGGCTTTACTATCCATCATCCAGAGTTGATAATGCTCAAAAAGATAACAATTTATAGACACTGAAGTGCCTTGAATTTTTTTTTTTTCCATATAAAAATACATGAAATCAGTCCAGAAAAGTAATGGGTTGAAAGTCACATGTCTCATGAGTTTCTATTTCAAACAAGTGTTGCGTTTATAATTTTGTTCAGTGTATGTATGCCAAGTACATCCTGTGATTGCTAGACATACAGCATTCACACTGATAGCTGCTCATACAGTCAGTAATCACATGCTGATGGCCATCTGTATGATGGTAATTATACAGATGGCCGGCCATATAGTCAATAATCACACTCTATTCATATAGACAGCATTCACACTGATAGCGTTTTTATTGGGGTTGGAGCTGAACTCTGCATGACTGCGGCTCTCCAGGACCAGAGTTCGCCACCCCTGATATAGACCGCATTCTCACTGATAGCTGTCATACACACAGTAATCACATGCTGCTGTGCGGACATACAGATGGTAATCATGCAGATAAAGCCACATTCCCCACAAAACACACACACATATATGAAAAATGTTGAAGAAAAAAATTAATTATTATTTGTGCAAAAAGCCGATCGCTAAGTTACGCCCCCATCAGATGACAGGTGCGTCACAGCGTGCGTCGATATTTAACTTTCAAGAGATATATAGTTTTTAATACAACTCAACTACCTTTAATTCAACCGTATCTTTTGGTATTAGCCAGAGAAACATTGTTTGATGTTTCAAACAACAGATTTCGATTGATCTGCACAGCGCCGCGAACACACCTAATGAGAACATGACACATAGAACAAAAGGACCACATGGCCGGATCATATCACAGGGTCAGGGAAACACATGACAAGGCAGGAACCAAGACAAGAAAATACAAAATAAAAGATAACAAAACCTAAACAAGAAACAAAAATTTGCGTGACATATCCCCCCGTCTAAGGGTGGCTCCAGGTGCCCTAACGTAACATCCACCCCAACCCAACAAAACTCAAAAAGTCCAGGAGGGTGGTGGAGCAGAGGTAGAACAGGGGAGGGATGGAAGGTCATGCCCGTGAAGGGCAACAGAGCCTGAATCACGGCATGAACTGTGGAGCAGTGGTGGGCCTGAACCGTGGAGCAGTGGCAGGCCTGGGCCATGGAGCAACGGCATGTCTAGTCCGTGAATCAATGATGGAAACCATTGATGGTGGAGCAGTGGGCAAGACCATGGGCCGTGGAGCAGTGATGGACCTGGACCATGAAGCAATGGCAGGTCTGGTCCATGGAGCAGAAGTGGGCCTGGACCGTGGAGCAGTGGACGAACTGGTCCATGTACCAGTGGCGGAGACCATGGTGGAGCTGGCAGAGCAGGAAGCCAGGGTGGAGTGAAGACCACCAGGGAGGAGCAGGCGGAGCTGAAGACCACCAGGGCAGAGCAGGCGGGACCGAGGATCCCCAAAGTGGAGCAGATGACCACCAGGGTGGAGCCGGTGGAGCAGGCAACCAGAGCGAAGCAGGTGACCACAGGTCAGGAGGCCATGGCGGAGCAGAGACATGGACAGACCACCTGGCCATAACAGAACAGGCAGAGTAAACTTAAACACTCTCAGTGGCAGTAAGATGAAAGGCAGAGAGTTCATGAACAGCCTGCATGACCACAACATGACAGGAAGAATATCCTTGAACAGCCTCAGTGGCTGTAGCATGACAGGCAGAGAGGCTGTGAGCGGCCTCCGTGGCCATGACATGACAGGCATAGTGTTCAGAGATGGCCTCTATGGCCGTGACAGGACAGACAAGGGGTTCATGGACGACCTCCTTGGCCGTGGCACAACAGGCAGAGTCAACTCTAGTCAAATCAAGCCTTTATTTATATAGCGCTTTATAGAATACAGATTGTGTCAAAGCAGCTTTACAGTGTCAAACAGGAAAATATTTTGTCAACAATGCAAAAGGACAATAACAAACAGTAATTTTTTCAGTCAAGGTCAGTTCATTGATGATTCAGTGATGTCATCATCCAGGTCAGTTCTCTTCAAATAGTGTCAAGTCAAGTCACCTTTATTTATATAGCGCTTTTAACAATACAGATTGTGTCAAAGCAACTGCACGGATTGGCTAATCGGTAGCACCGGGAAAATTCCCGGTGGGCTGGTCTGTTTTTTGGCCGCGGGGGGCCGGTACTGTCATGCCACTGCTGTGGGGTTGAAATATGGATGCCCGTATTTAAGGCATCAAAGAAGCGTCCCATATGAAAGTTATAACAAAGTTTGTCCCGTATTCGCAGGCATACGCCATATGACCACCAGACCATGTGAATAACATATTCTCAATTGATAATTAATCATTATTTTTGCGCAAAATATTGTTTTATTTGTGAACGTAGCCGGTTGATGAAGGCTTTAAGACCAAGCGGAATCCTTTGCCGGCTGCTCCTGTTTCACAGCGAGCAGGACTCGCGCTTGCATCCGCGATTTGATTTTGGCAAATCAGTTTGGGCGAATGCAATTTTTTCATCATGAGCCCAAAATTTAGCAAGGCAGGAAAACATTTAATCTACCTGAGGGGAGACGTCTTTCACTATTGTAAGTTAAGGCTGTTAAATAGAGAGGAAAATACATTTTTTAAAAATGTACTTCTTGCGCATTCTTAAACTTGGACCTCATTTTATTGAAGTAGAAATCTAAGCACCAGAAGCAGCCCACACTCAGCCCACACGTTTTCTTTAATTGAAAAATATGCATTTTCATTCATTCATAGGTTATATGGTTGCAATAATAGCCATTTTAGTTAAAAAAATGTAAGTGCATAGACGTTTCATAGACGTTCAGTTGTTATGCTTTCAAATTTTTTGCCATTTGTATGTAATTTCACTGTATTTTCACCTCCTGAATTACTACACTACTTGTGCAGTCACGATTTTATAATGGTACAATTTACTCAGGCCGATGACTTTTTTTTTTGTATGACATTAGGTTAAGCAAAACAAATGTGATTATTTCTGAGAACTTTTTAACTGCAGGCAGACATTATGGTACAGTAGGCCTACAAATATTTTGTTGGAGATATGCGAGCAAAAAATAATAGATTATAAAACAATTTAAGTGCATAGACGTTTCATAAACGTTCAGTTGTTATGCTTTCAAATTTCTTGCCATTTGTATGTATGTAATTTCACAGTATTTTCACCTCCTAAATTACTACACTACTTGTGCAGTCACGATTTTATAATGGTACAATTTACTCAGGCCGATTACTTTTTTTTTTGTATGACATTAAAAATATTTTTGGAATATAGGTTAAGCAAAACAAATGTGATTATTTCTGAGAACTTTTTAACTGCAGGCAGACATTATGGTACAGTAGGCCTACAAATATTTTGTTGGAGATATGCGAGCAAAAAATAATAGATTAAAAAATGTATAATAGAAAGCGCAAAGGCAGCGCTGAAAAGGCCAGTAAAATAATTTTAAAAAAACAAAGCTGTAGAAAAATATAATGAATTACAAGTCTGTAGTGAACAGTGCACTATTGCAGACTTATATCCGACTGAAGTTTTAATTACATTATTGTAATAGTCGTGAACTAAAGTGGGCCGCTCTAAGGCATGAAACTCCAGGGCTGAAAATGACTCCCACTCCGGCCCTGGTACGTATCCAGCCCAGATGGTGGATAAGCACCTAGAGAGGACCTCTACAGCCCTGAATATCAGCGGAGATCAGGACAACTAGATGAGCCCCAGAGACAGATCCCCAGTGAAGACCTTGTCTCCTAGACGACCACCGGGGCAAGACCACAGGAACCAGTTGAGCTGGATGATAACATCACTGAATTCAATGATGAACTGCCTTTAACTGAAAATTGAGTGTTTACTATTGTCATTTTGCATTATTGACAGAATATTTTCCTAATTAATGCTGTTCAGTTGCTTTGACACAATCTGTATTGTTAAAAGCGCTATACAAATAAAGGTGATTTGACTTGACTTGACATAAGTAAGATTTGAACAATGCCAATGCAATTCCACTAATGCCAACATAATTGTGTAGTCTACTCGAAAGAATATTGTGGTCGATAGTGTCAAACACAGCGCTAAGATCCAGTAGCACTAACAGGGAAATACAACCACGATCGGCAAGAGCAGGTCATTTGTAACTCTGATGAGAGCAGTCTCAGTACTATGAGACGGTCTAAATCCTGACTGGAAATCCTCACAGATACCATTTCTCTCTAAGAAGGAACATTGCTCAGAGGATAGTGCCTTTTCTAGTATTTCTGACAGAAAAGGTAGATTTGAGTTTGGTCCGTAATTAACTAATTCTCTAGGATGAAGTTGTGTGTGTGTGTGTTTTTTTTAAATGAGAGGCTTAATAAGAGCCAGTTTGAAGGATTTTGGCACATATCCTAATGACATTGGCAAATTAATATTATTCAGAAGAGGATCTATGACTTCTGGAAGCACCTCTTTTAGTAGCTAGATAGAATAGATAGAATATGGTCAACATACACGTTGTTGGTTTTGTTGATTAGACTAGATAACGATCTGAGATATCATCACTCTGCTGCCGAATTTCAATGCCATTAACATGAATTCCAAGTGAAAGTGTTAGATCAAATGTATGATTACGACAATGAGTAGGCCCTGACACGTGTTGTCTGACCTCAATAGAGTTCAGAATGTCTATAAATGCTGATCCCAATGCAACTTTTTCATTATCAACATGGTTATTAAAATCACAGTTAAAACTTTATCTGCAGCCAGCACTAACTCAGATAGAAAATTAGCAAATTATTTGATAAAGACTGTATGGTGCCCTGGTGGCCTATATACAGTAGCCAGTACAAACGTCACCAGGGATTTATAATTAACACTTATTTCTCTAGATAATGTTATATGAACCACCATTACTTCAAACAAATTATACTTGAAACCAGAGCTCTGAGAAATACTGAAAATGTTACTATGAATTGTAGCCACTCCTCCCCATTTACCTTTTGGACCGAGGCTCATGTTTATAACTGTAATCTTGGGGAGTAGACTCATTTAAAGTAATGTAGCCATCTGGTTTTAGCCAGGTTTCTCTCAAACAGAGCACATCTAGGTTATGATCTGTGATCATATCATTTAGAAAAAGCACTTTTGTAGAAAGGGATCTAATATTCATTAAGCCAAGCTTTGTCATTTGTTTATCTGTATTATATCTGTTTGTTTGTTTTGTTTTTTGTTTTTTTGAACATCAATTAAATTGTTACACTTAAATTATTTTGGAACAGAAACAGTCTCTGTAGTATGACATCTAGGTGAAAGAGTCTCTATGTGTTGAGAATTAACTGATTTCTGTGAAATGAGGCAGCTAGTAGATGGTCGGTTTAGCCAGTCTGTCTGCCTTCTGACCTGGGTCCCGGCTAGTCAAGTACAAACTTTAAGACTATGTGCCATATTTCTAGAGAGAAGAGTGGCACCACCCCTGGATGGATGAAGACCATCTCTTTTGAACAGTTATTCTGCAGGCACCACTTAGACATCCAGCCATTGAGTGACAACAGTCTGCTATATATCGTGTCACCACAGTAAGCAGGGAGGGGGCCAGAGCATATTACAGTGTCTGACATCGTACTTGCAAGTTCACACACCTCTTTAATGTTATTTTCTGTGATCTCCGACAGGCAAATTCTAACATCATTATTGCTGACGTGAATAACAATCTTACTGAATTTATGTTTAGCATTAGCCAGCACTTTTAAATTTGCCAAGATGTCAGGCACTCTGGCTCCCGGTAAACATTGAAATATAGTGGCTGGTCTCTCTTTTTTCACTTTCCATACAGTAGAATCGCCAATAACTAGAACACTTTCATCAGGTTTCTCAGTGGGTGTGTCACTGAGTGGGGAGAACCGGTTTAATTTTTGATCGTAACGGCAGAGCGGTGTTTTGTCCTGTGACTATGCCACCTCACAGTGACCCAGACTGCTGTGGGGGCTCTGCAACCGGAACCGAACAATGTACAGGATTGGCTAAGCTAGTCACATCCAAATCCCTATCTAAGGCTTGAACAAGCTTTGGATGCTTGTCTCTAGTTCTGAAATCTTCTCTGTCAGCCTAACTATTTCCTTGAATTTATCACATGTGAATCCCTCACATCTGACAATATACACTATACATGTGGCAAGCAGAAGAAGCCATGACTCACCTTGATTGTTAAATTATTCTACGACTTATCACAGTTGTTTGATGAACTCGTGAAAAACAGAGTGAGAGAGAAAAGAAATTCCAACAGAAAAACAAAACCGAGAGTTCAAGGATGGCCTCCTTGGCCGTGACAGGACAGGCAGAGGGTTCAGGGAAGGCCTCCTTGGCCGTGACAGGGATTCACCCGGAAGCACTGGAGTGGTGTCCATGACGGCTGGAGACTCAGGCATGGCAACTATGTTGGCTGTAGGCTCTGGTGTGGCAGCCATGACGTGTTGAGACTCTGGTGTGGTAGCCATGTTGAGTCGATTCTCTGGAGTGGCAGCCATGACATGATGAGGCTCTAGTCTAGAGGCCATGACATGGAGAGGCTCTGGCATGGCAGCCATGATGTTGACAGGCTCTGGCTTGGCAGGCATGATGTGGGCAGGCTCTGGCTTGGCCGGCATGATGTGAACAGGCTCTGGCTTGGCAGGCATGACATGAACAAGCTCTGGCTTGGCAGGCATGAATTGAACAGGCTCTGGCTTGGCAGGCATGACGTGGAGAGGCTCTGGCGTGGCAGGCATGTCATGAACAGGCTCTGGATTGGCAGACATGATGTGGACAGGCTCTGTAGACTCTGGCATGACAGTTGAAGGCCCTGGCTTGGTGGTTGTGGCATGAATAAATCCAACTTTACAAAAGTCTACCACATAGTCCTCAATAGTTCGATGGCCTTGGCGAAGGCACAGGAGGCGAACTGCTGGGTTCATATTCTGGTCTAACTTTCTGTAACGATTAGTCCACTGAAGGCGAGCATTGTGAGAACCCAAGTGCAGTTTTATTAATAAACATAAACAGAACAAACCAAAACATGATACAAAACAGACATGAGAATGTAGGCTTGTTCAATATGCATCAGCGCTGTGTATAAGACACACTTTAGTTTTGTCTTGCACACACATTTTACCATTAGTTCTAATCTTTCTTTACAAAAAAAAAAACTTTCTCTTATAGGAAAAGTGGAAGCAGCCAATTATTATTCTGTTCCTTGCTCTATTTGTTATTCTTCTTTTCTCCATCTGTTCTCTAGCTGTGCTACCTGTGTGTGCTTACTAATTTCCCCTGCAGAGACTACAAATTAGAAGCACGCCCACCAGAGGATCACAGTCGCTGAGAATCACACTCACCTGCCCATTACACACTCAACGTCAACCCAAGTCAAGTCAAGTCAAGTCAAGTCACCTTTATTTATATAGGGCTTTTAACAATACAGATTGTGTCAAAGCAACTGAACAGCATTAATTAGGAAAATAGTGTGTCAATAATGCAACTGCGAAGAAATATAGAGCTGAGTATCATCAGCATAACAGTGAAAGCTAACACCGTGCTTCCTGATAATATCTCCCAAGGGTAACATGTAAAGCGTGAAGAGCAATGGCCCTAGTACTGAGCCTTGAGGTACTCCATACACAACCCACACTTACACCTCTGTTTTGCCTTGTTTGTTTTGTGTTGTTTTGTTTTGTTTTCTCCTCTTCAAGGTCTGTGTCAGTCTTGGTTCTAGATCTCCCTCACCACGTCAAAACATGTCTCGCACAACAGACCCTGTTGGCCACTGGGAGGACCTCGAGACATGGCTAAGTGTTGCAACAGACAGCCTCCTACCTAAAGCCGCTGAAACACTGAGGCATCAGACACAGGACCAGCTGGATGACAACATAGCAAACCTCATGAAACAAGACCCAAGTCAGAGCTACAGTCACAAAGAACTAGCCAAGATCACTGGCTCCTTAAGTCAGACACTCATCGCCACCCTCAAGCTGAGCGACAGGCTGGCCGCCCATCTCCAGCAGGAGCTGACACGCCCCAAACGACGCATCGAACAGCTAGAACTGGAGGCTCAGGAACGACAGGAAGGGCCCAATGAGGTGGAACAAGGCACCAAGGAGGAGATCACCAGGCTAAAAGAGACCTTAGCAGCTACTACCCGAGAAATGGAACAAGGAAAGGCAGACTACGCTGATCTCACTAACAAGCTACAGTATGCAGAATAGCTCCTGGAAAAGGCAAAGGCTGACTTCAGAGATAAGAACAGCAGAATTAATGCCCTTGAAACTCACCTGGATGAGTTGAGAAATGAGATCAGCCGCCTAGCACGACAGCTGGACTACCTCAAAGAGGAGTCAGACAGCGTCAAAGAGGAACATGCCTACGATCTGTGCCCTGAGCCAACAAGGACACGATGAGCACCAGTCTCACCCCTGCCGAGCAGGACCGGGTCCCCTGTTCCTGGACTGACACGTGATCAAAAGGGGGAGGGGGCAGTGCTGAAACATTCACCAGCTCCCTCTGAAGAACTTTACCTCACGTCAAAGCTAAAAGGACCTGCTCCAACCAGCCACAGATCATCGCATGGCTTGGACCTCAAAGACCTCGACAAGCTCACCAGGAACATTGGCAAATTCACCCCAATTGTGCCAGGTAGCCAGGATGTCCAAGCTTATCTGCGATATGGCGATTTTTTACCTGGAAATGAGACCCAATGTCACTGACAAAGACAGACTCTATTTGCTCCGAACAACATCCAGCCCTGAAGTGCGCAGCTTCCTGGACCGGCAGTCTGCTCACACAAAGACTGATTACCACCTGCTCCGAGAAGCCCTCATTAAAGAATTCGCTGACCCTGAGTCAGAACAAGGACTAGTGGCTGCCCTGGAGACGAAACAAGGTCGTCATGAATCTCCTCAAGCCTACTACAGCCGACTCAGACGAGCATACTAAGCCACCATCTTGGCGTCCTTGCATGTCCGCGAACAATGAGTGCAACAGTTGCGAGACTTGGCGCACAAAGCTTACGGCAAACAAAAGATGGCCTCGGAAAAGAGCGCCAAATCCACAGCAGTTCTTGACTTCAACACTCAAAGTCAGGGGCTGGCTCTAGAGGGCGCCCAACATCAAGACCATGCCAAGCCGCCACCCAAAGAGTGGAGTGCACCCTCGCCCCACAGAGAACGGGACTCCCACGCTGGTACCCGACCTAAACAGAGGAACAACTGCTGGGATGGACCGCGTGGACGACAACACTCACCTGGACATCACTGGGAGAAATCATGGGACCAATCCAGACCTTATGAGAATCAATGGGCGAGATCATGGAATCAGCCAAACTCATTTGGAAACTCAAGAGGAAAAGGCTTGTGGGAATCCAACGGAACCTCCAAGGGAAAACGACAAACACACCCTGGAGCCACCAGTCCCAGGAATCGACAAAAGAATTCACAAAGATTCCAAGCTGACCAAGCTCAAACTGAATCCACACAAGAACAAAAGGCATCACCGTGTTTTGACTAACAAGAACTGATGAAGATGATGATGAAAAAGTTCTTCCAACGAAAGGAGGAGGATCGGAAGTGGGAAAAGAAAGAGAAACCAGAGTCAGCCTGACTAGCAGAGATCACAGCAGCGTCCAACAAGCACCTGCTGACGAAACCACTCAAGTTCCCGAAAGTGCTATCTTGGTCGTCTGCCACTCCTCCGAATAACACCAGATCAGTCCTGACATCCTACCTGTCTCATCCCAAACTCCAGTCCCTCAACTCCTGGGCGACCTCATTGAGAAAGGTATAGCAAGAAAGTTTTACCTCTCCATCATCATTGAACGCCACATCAAAGTCGAAGCCCTTCCAGTAGACTCCAATGAGTCGCAGTGTCAAACCACAGACACCGCCGCCAACTCACTGACTGATGATGCAATGTCAAAGCCAGGGCCAGGGCCAAGCTCAACTCCAAGCAGCAATAACCTGGACCCTTTCCTCTGCTCATTGCATGCGCCTGACTCAGACTCAGGCCCCCTTCGTGACTGCCATAAATGTCCACGACACATCAGGGTCCGACACAGCACTAGCCCTGTGGGTGGAGAACTCCGCTATCAGCCTGAAGCTTTTCAGAACATTGAAGCAAAGACAGCAGAGCCTCCCACACGTCTCAAAACACAGCCGCTTCCCTCTCAATCCCTACTCGACAAACATGGCTAGCTCCAAGATCATCTGCGCTGTGGACATACGATGGAACAACAGACACCTGAGTCACTACTTCCTCGTTGTCCCCAACCTACTGCATTACATCTACATTGGAGCAGACATAATGGTCTGGCTCAATGCCTGTGTGAACATCGTGAACAACGTCATATGGGCTCCCCTGTCGCACCAACTTACCACTGCAGTCAACCTCAAGAACCTTCGATCTGGTCAAACAATGCCAGACGCATGTGCCATGATCAGTGAGCAAGAAGCTGCAATACCTGCCTACAGCAAGAGTGTCAGCGTCCGCCTCAACATGTGACCTGGCCACTCTCTCGACAGTAAGCTAGGCTTCTTCCAACCTTCCAGGACCTGCCTAAGACTAGGACTGACCTTGGAAGCCACACCTCTCATTGAAGTGTCATCTCGTGCTGTGTATGTGTTGTTCAACAACTGTACGGCCAAAGACATCAACATTCCCAAAGCCAGTCACCTGGGATGGTTCATCAACCAGGCGTTTCACGACTTTGAGGTAACGATACCTGTCATAGGCCCCATACCAGCCCAACTAATATCAGACGAATACGATGACACCGTAACATTCACAAGACCCCATGAAACCCACAAGGTGCGCATCCCGACAAGCCCAAATGAGCCACCAACATTTGTGCGGCAGTACAAGATTCCAATTGCGTCATATGAGCCAGTGCAATAAATCATAGACTCCATGTTGGAAAAGGGGGTCATCCGCCCCTGTAAAAGCACGTACTCTGCCCCGATATGGCCAGTCTAAAGCCCAATGGCAAATGGCGGCCCACCATTGACTATCGCAAATTAAACCAGCAAGTACCCTTATCGCGATGGCCTATGACTCAGTTGGACCAAGAGATTCCCAAAATCAAAGGCTCAATGATCCTTTCCACGCTGGATGTCACCTCAGGATTTTGGACAATCCTTGTCCACCCTGATGACCAACACAAGCTGGCATTCATCTTTGGCAATCGACAATACACCTTCACATGTTGCCCCTTTGGCTATGCCAACTCACCAGCAGAATTCAACATCTTCCTGAACAAAGCATGCCCTGATGCCGGAACCAGAGGCAACCTCGTTTACTTGGATGATGTTCTTTTGAAAAGTTCAAATGTGGCAGACCACCTCAAAGAAATCGATCACGTCCTGAACCAGCTGGCAACGGCAGGAGCGAAAATCGCCCTCCACAAATGACAATGGTGTAAAACCAAAGTGAACTATGTCGGCCTGCTTGTCGGACAAGATGGCATCGAACCACAGTCCAGCCGCACCCAAGCAATCCAAAACATAAGGACACCCACTAACACTAGCTGCGAAGCTTTCTGGGAGTGTGCAATTACTCAAGACAGTTCATTGAAAACTACGCTGACATCGCACGACCACTAACCTCCCTCCTGAGAAAGGACAAGCCCTTTGTTTGGTCGGAAGCCTAGGACACAGCTATGAGCGAGCTCAAACAACGCCTGTGCTCCACCCCGTGCCTGGCCTACGCAGACCCAGGAAAGGAATTCTATCTGGACGCTGGATTCTCCAATCACTGCCTCAGCGCAGGCCTGTACCAGCTCCACGACAAAGACAAGTGAGTGGTCACTTACGCCAGCAAAACGCTGCTTCCCCCAGAATGCAAGTACTCAGACTGCGAAAAAGCTTTGCTTTGCACTGTGTGGGCCATCCAGCGTTTCTCCAACTACATTGGAGCTCAGAAGGTTATTATTGAAACATGTCACCAGCCAGTCACCTTCCTCAATAGCCAACGAATCAGGGATGGCGTGGTAACCAACGCACGCATAGCTACCTGGTTAATGACGCTCCAAGGACGGGATGTCGAGGCAAGATATGCCCAAAACCACAAATCATCTCTAGGAAACGGGCTAGCAGCCTGCCAGAACTGTTCAACGGACACATTGCACACAGCAGCAGAACCCAAAGAACCTTCACAAACACAACTGAAAAACCACAGGTACTTCGAGGAGAATGTGTGTGAAGGGATGCCCACAGCATATGTTGATGGCTGCTCCTACAATCAACAGGGCAACTTGAAGGCTGGAGCGGGTGTGGTCTGGCTCAACAACAACCCTTTCCCACCGCAACAATTCAAATTAGGCCCTCACTTATCACAATATGCAAAAATAGCGGCCATCCTCATCACCCTACAACTTGCTGCATCCCACAACATCAAAGAACTCCTCATCTGTACCGACTCGAACTATGCCCGTCTAAGCTTCACATGCCATCTAGCTGGATGGAAACAGAATGGATTCAAGACAGCTAACAACAAGCCTGTCAAACATCAGAAACTCTTCTAAGCATGCGATGCCATCACTGAACATGACATGATCGTTTATTGGAAAAAGGTCCGAGGCCACTCACGTCAACCAGGACAAGACAAAGATCTCAATGACCAAACTGATGCCCTCGCCAAAGCAGATGCATTACACGGAAAGTCCTGGACATTTCCTGCACTCCCACCCAACCCGTCAGTGGCAACCATAACCCACCGCCAGCACGCAAAACCCCGCCTCCTCCCACTTTGAACTCTCACCTCAATTCGCCACTGATGATCTTCTCACCCTCCAAGCTTCGGATCCAACACTGCAAACTATTGCAGCTCACCTTTCAGACCCATTAACTCATCCCATTCCCACCTCCGACCTAGCCACTTCCTATGACCTCCGCACGCTCAACTCTATCAAGCACATGCTGCATCTCAAAGACGGCGTCCTCACATATGTCCCTGAGCCCCTCACTGCGCCAAAGCTCGTAGTCCCTCAGGGCCAAAGGGGGATAATGCTGACGCACGCCCACGATTCACCATGCGCTGGACACCATGGCACCAAGGCCACCTACGAAACGCTCAAGCAAGTAGCATACTGGCCTGGCATGCAGCAGGACGTGGCGGAGTACGTAAAAGGATGCCTGGTGTGTTGCCAGTTCCAACCGGCAAATCCAAATCACCGAGCACCACTGCAACGGAAAGGAATGACCTTCCCATGGTCGGACCTCCAAATAGATTGGGTGGGACCCCTACCACGGTCAACACGGGGTAACAAATACTTCCTCACCATTGTTTGCGAATTCACAAAGTGGGTAGAGTGTCTCCCAGCTCCCAACGATACAGCAGAAACGACAGCCTGCCTTTTGATGAACCACATCTTCTCAAGGTTCGGACTGCCCTTAAGGGTCAACTCTGACCGAGGAACCCACTTCACCGCCGAAGTCATGAAGGAAGTGTGGAAACTTCTGGGTATACAGGCCAAGCTCCATATAAGCTATCACCCAATTTCCTCAGGTCAAGTGGAACGAGTCAACTGGACAGTGGTCAGCATGTTGAAGAAGTACGTGTCCGCTAATAAAAAAGGATTGGGATATTAAGCTTCCTCTGGTACTGATGGCCATCAGGGCCACCCCTCACCGGTCTACCGGAGTACCCCCGTTCGAAATGATGACGGGGCGACAAATGACACTACCGCTACACCTGCTGTACCAACCTGGCAACATGAACCTCGTCACCGCCTACACCACTCACCAGTACCTGGAAAAGTTGCATCAACACCTGAGAATGACTTTCGCCTTCGTGCAGCAACAACTCCAAAGAGGCGCGGAAGGTCGTAAAGCCTACTACAACCAAAAGGCCTCTCAAAAAGAGCTCAACATCGGAGACAAAGTGTGGTACTACAGCTTCACCCAACCAAGGCAGAACGCTTCCCATTGCCTGTCAAAGAAATTCCTACCTCACTGGACAGGACCCCACGAGATTATGGACAAGATCTCACCTGTGGCCTATCAAATCAAAATCAGACAAGGGTGCAGCGAGCCAGTCCTTCGATGGGTCCATTGAAACCAGATAAAGAGGCAACAGGGCTCCAACTGACAGGAAAAGGGGGAAGATCAAACCAACTGACACAGACCGACAATCCCATACTCTACACAACACTAACATAATTTCTGTCATTCTAGGAAAACATATAGCTAACTTTCTTAAACACAACACCTACACACTCTCCTCCGCCGCACAGCTAGGACCAACCTCTAGTAGAGAGGAGTTGTTCTACACATGTGACACTTACCCTTGCTGTCTATCCTCATTCAGTGTCCTTGTGTCTCATTGTTTTTCTTTTCTTTTTTCCTCTCTCTCCATGTTCTCCTTTCCCCCCAGTCCCCTCACCAGGGAACTCCCTTAACTCATCTTTAAATCCAGGTCCCTTAATCAAAATTGTTGTAAATCGTTGTGAATAGCCGCCGTCAACAAATTGAGGCAACACAAGCTAAAACCGATGGCTAGTCAACACCCCAGCGCGTACAGCTACCCTCACCTACGATCAACACGACACTGCCACGCACAATACCCTGCCCAACCAAACTTTATGGATCAATGTCCCCAAGGGCTTGATCCTCCATATTGACGATTCAGCATTGTATCACCTTACCGACGACGAGTATCAGGCCGAACTCGAAATCTCACCCTTCTTCAAACAGCATTCCTTCGTCCTCGATCCAGAATTGGAAAATAGGATCAAGGAGCAAGGAACGCAACTTATTGATCTGACTCCTGTTGACACAGCCTTAGAAGCTATTGCTCGCCTTCCGCCCGCTGGCGCGCCAATCATTCGGTCTTGGGCTTTCAACAAGTGCACGTCCGGCGTCCCACGCATGTTCCGACGTGATAAAACTGACCAAGAACCTGAACCTGAGAACTCAACAAACCTGACTGAGATTACGCCTATACCACCTCGTCGAACCTCTGACAACTAGATCAATCAAAATGACCCAATTCTAGATAATCCTAAACAATGCACCCATAAGTCGTCTCAAGTGTTTCTAAACTTAATTATCCCAAATTACCTAAGCCTTGCACTAGGATTCAGTTAGTGATGGAGATGTTGTTTGTGTCTTGTGTGTGCCTGTTCTCTCTCTGCCTCTTGTTCCAGTGCCCGCCGATGTTCGCACCAGGAACATCACGTTGAAACCGATGGCTAGTCGACACCCCAGCGCGTACGGCTACCCTCACCTACGATCGACACGACACTGCCACGCGCATTATCCTGCCCAACCAAACTCTATGGATCACTGTCCCTAAGGGCTCGATCCTCCGTATTGATGATTTAGCATTGTATCACCTTACCGACGACGAGTATCAGGCCGAACTCGAAATCTCACCCTTCTTCAAACAGCATTCCTTCGTCCTCGATCCAGAATTGGAAAATAGGATCAAGGAGCAAGGAACGCAACTTATTGATCTGACTCCTGTTGACACAGCCTTAGAAGCTATTGCTCGCCTTCCGCCCGCTGGCGCGCCAATCATTCGGTCTTGGGCTTTCAACAAGTGCACGTCCGGCGTCCCACGCATGTTCCGACGTGATAAAACTGACCAAGAACCTGAACCTGAGAACTCAACAAACCTGACTGAGATTACGCCTATACCACCTCGTCGAACCTCTGACAACTAGATCAATCAAAATGACCCAATTCTAGATAATCCTAAACAATGCACCCATAAGTCGTCTCAAGTGTTTCTAAACTTAATTATCCCAAATTACCTAAGCCTTGCACTAGGATTCAGTTAGTGATGGAGATGTTGTTTGTGTCTTGTGTGTGCCTGTTCTCTCTCTGCCTCTTGTTCCACTGCCCGCCGATGTTCGCAACAGGAACATCACCGAGCCAAAGGGGGATGTGTAGGGCCTCTGTATACAGACACAAATGAACGATTGAATCTCCACATTCCACAGGAAAAACTAAAGATTCTCCTCCCCAGCCATCTGCGGTCGTAAAATTAATGAATGATCAACATGGTGCCCAATTGTCTGGACCGGCTTCCTGTCAAGGCCTGGTCCTTATCCCTCAGGGGATCGAAACTTCTAAAAACCTAACTCAATCAACAGGAGAAAAGGACTCCCTCTGTTTGAGACCATTCAAGGACCAGATGTGCAGTGAAACTTTGACCAGCTTCAGCATAAATCGATAATCCAATAAACAAGAAAGACAGATTTACAGCTCCATCGTCTGAGCGGGAAGATCAGCAGACCTCCGCTTCCTTGACCTCAGGACATTCCTCCTGTCCTTTCTACATAACTCGCGCCCTTTTCATTGCAACAAAGGAACACGCGAACTCGCATAGATGATTTCAAAAGACAATCATTTAAAAGTATAAAAGGGCAACTATATTCACAAATAATATGTTTTATGTCTTATATATGCTTGATGTGCGAAACTTCTAAAAACCTAACTCAATCAACAGGAGAAAAGGACTCCCTCTGTTTGAGACCATTCAAGGACCAGATGTGCAGTGAAACTTTGACCAGCTTCAGCATAAATCGATAATCCAATAAACAAGAAAAACAGATTTACAGCTCCACGTCTGAGCGGGAAGATCAGCAGACCTACACCACGTGACTTTAGTGACCTCAGAAAATTCTTCCTTTCCTCCCTATTCCAGAAAACTGCGCTCTATTCGTTGCAACAAAGAAACCCAGAAGTTGTATGGACGATGTTCAACCGACAATAATTTAAAAACTCATCATAAGTAGTGAAAATGTATCCACAAATAATGTGTTTTATGTCTTTTATATGCTTGATGTGCTTATTGTAACCTATGGAGTATAATCAATGTTGTATAACCCCTTTCAGCAGATAAAGCTATTAATATGTGTGTAAATATGTGAAGTTTGGTGTTAAAGGAATGGTCGCAATAATTGCGGAACATTGAAATGAATGAAATGGTGATATTCGGTTTCATACGCATGTCACAACACTTTATAGAAGTATCAACAAAATCTTCTAGGACATTTTCTCCACGTGATGAATTGAACAGCATAATAATTTATGCACGAAAAGGATAGGGCTAAAGGCTAAGCCCTGCAGCCAATATCTGATTGGAACAATCGCTTCTGGGATGGACCAAATCGGCTGGCTTAAAACCAAATGTCACGAACTGATTCAGGGCTTTTTCGCCTGTAAGCATCACTTAAGGCAACCGACTTCCGAAGCTCATACATCACAAGGCAAACCTCCATTCACCACGAGGGCCACGAGGGCT
>NW_015663900.1:547958-552893 GCF_001515625.1 Sinocyclocheilus rhinocerous
AATATCTCACGGTTCTCAACCAATCAGATTTGAGAACCAGAACGAACTGTTGTATAAACATATATATGGCTGTTGTAGCCTAAAAGTTTATGCGTTATAAATTCTATGCTGAATCAAATAAAATATTTCTTATACTTTTTTGAATTGCCTATGTAAGATTTCTATCATGAACGGACACTGATACGCCATTGAATCAACTCATCACGAGGTCTAAACTAATCCAATCAGGAGACAGCAGAGATCTTTTTGTATCGAGAACTAAAAAAGTTATTTCACAACATATAGTTGAGAGATACCTCGTGATCGCTTATGCATGGGACCATTATATGTAGTCACAGGAAAGATATTTTGCTGATACCCTCAGGCTTGCAAAACAACGGACCTAAAGAACAGTGATAACGTGATTCAATCAAACTCAGCAAACCACAGCGTGACACCACATGACCCATTGAGCATCTGCTTCCTGCCTTTCTGAAACCCAACTGAAACGCGCCCTTTTCGTAACAAAGAAACGCAGAAGTTGCATGGACTAAGTTCAACAGACAATCATTTAAAAACTCATCATAAGTAGTGAAAATGTATCCACAAATAATGTGTTTTATGTCTTTTATATGCTTGATGTGCTTATTGTAACCTATGGAGTATAATCAATGTTTTATAACCCCTTTCAGCAGCTAAAGCTATTAATATGTGTGTAAATATGTGACGTTTGGTGTTAAAGGAATGGTCGCAATAATTGCGGAACATTGAAATGAATGAAATGGTGATATTCGGTTTCATACGCATGTCACAACACTTTATAGAAGTATCAACAAAATCTTCTAGGACATTTTCTCCACGTGATGAATTGAACAGCATAATAATTTATGCACGAAAAGGATAGGGCTAAAGGCTAAGCCCTGCAGCCAATATCTGATTGGAACAATCGCTTCTGGGATGGACCAAATCGGCTGGCTTAAAACCAAATGTCACGAACTGATTCAGTGCTCTTTCGCCTTCGTGTTGATCGTGCTCCTACTCACGCTCACCATCACGCGATCGGGTCATCCAGAACCCAAACACTCCGTTGAAACTTCGTGACTGCCGAAATCTTCGAAGTCTAAAGCCAAGCAAAGAAACGCTCAGAAGAACTTCAAGCATCACTTTCCGTACCTAAGGCAACCGACTTCCGAAGCTCATACATCACAAGGCAAACCTCCATTCACCACGAGGGCTCTCCCAAAAAAATGTCATCCAAACGACAGATCGGCAACCAATCAGAGGTGCCAAGGATTCCCTGGGACAAGCCACCGAGGAAGCCCCGCTCAGCTTTCACCAAAATGCAAGTAACAAACAAAGCTTCATCTCTTGTTGAACTGGTGCGAATTGATCTTAAGCAGTAAAGATAAGACAAATCTCTGCTCTGTGATTCTTTCAGGTTGCGATCTAAGAACTAGTAACAAATATTAGACTTTTGGGACTTCATGCGAACTCCGTAAACTCTCATCTTCATTGAATGTGTGTGTGTGTGTGTATGTGTGTGTGTGTTTTCATTAGTTTAGTTTAATGTGTTAGAGTAGCTCAAATAAATTCATGTTTCATTATAAAGACTCATGGTGTGGTGTTGTGTATTTTAAAGTTAAAACTTTGCCCAGATCTTGCTACCTAGCTCGTAGCTTATAAATTATCACTAGCATGTATTATTAACCTGTGGCCAAGGGATAATACAAATATCCAAATTGTTAAGATATACTGATGTTAACATTTCGCTGGACGAACAGTTGATAAAGTGTAAACTATCAAATTTGGAATCAGTTCGATCGGCTTGATTTTGAATCTTCAGATTCTAATTCCTTCCGAAAACCTGAGCTAAGAAAAAAAAATTCCTTACAGCTGCGCAGACCGATCTGCATATGAAATCAAAGTACCGGGAGAGCAATTGGAGAGCAGACAACTCTTTAAGCTTCTGAATTGCTCTCGCGGTACTTTGATGTCATACACCGATCGGATTGACCAGCGCCGATGCATCTTGAACAAGCCTTGTGACACATAGAACAAAGGAAGCAATGAGAACATGACACATAGAACAAAAGGCCCACATGGCAGGATCACATGACAGGGGCAGAGAAACACATGACAAGGCAGAAACCAAGTAAAGAAAATACAAAATAAAAGAAAACCTACATAAATAAAACTCAAAAAAAAGAAAACAGTCTGACAGTATTATTATTATTATTGTTGTTGTTGTTGTTGCCCAGCAAAAAAAGCATCAAATTGTTTAAACGTGAAAAGTAAATCGAAACTTAAAGTACTGTGCATGTGCAACTAAAAAAGGACTGTGCATGTGCAATAACGCAGAAGTAGCGTAATGACGCATGACATGTGCTACGAGCTGTTGTTTTTGTAGAATGAAGTGTCATAAATGAATGTTATGTTGTTGTTGTTGTTGTTGTTTTTTATTTTCCTTACACTCATCGCCTGTGAAGTAGAGCAGAACAACATCCCATCAGTTCTCACTTTATATTCATCCACTCATCCACAGACAGCTTGTTTTGGCCACCGGAATGGGTGATTTTACTGCTTGATAAATAAAAGCAGCATAGCACAAATCTTCACATGCTGGTTGTCTCCTAATTAGGACCCAAAATAGATAAATATTAAGTCTGCTCTTTAAAACAAAGAAAAGAAACAACGGCAGGAGAACAATATGTCCAAACTGGAAAATGTGTATATTTGTGCAGTGTGCGAATGTCAAAAGATCAAATCTGATATTGAAGCTTGTGACATATAAATGCACATATCAACCTGATCACTTTATTTAGCGTTCATGTAAACACTACATTCAGATTCATCAATCAGAATGATTTCATTCCGATTGGAACAAAAAGTGACTGGCGTAATGGCTGTTGAAAATTGAACTTTGCCATCACAGGAATAAATTACATTTATATATATATAGAGAGAAAACAGTTATTTTAAATTGCATTAACATTTCACATTTTTACTGTATATTTGATCAAATAAATGCAGTTTTGGTGAGTATAAGAAACTTCATCCCAAACTTTTGAAGGTAGTGTAATGATATGAAGGAATGCAGCTCATAAGTTTTAGAACAGAGCTTTTATCTCATACAGTTTTGCAAATTTGCAAATAACAATTTTTAAAACAAAAAATACTAAGAAAATGTTTTAACTATTGATTTTATTGTGATTGTGTTGGTGTCTATGGTAATTCAGCAATGAACATGAATGTATGTAAGTTCCTGGGCTCATGTTTGTCAATGTGTGTGAATACACAGCACAAATTCATTCAGTTAACCAAATCATATTTGTCCCCCTAAATCTGTCACCTGAAGTGATTTGTACCAAGTTAAAAACTGTACTAAGTTTTCTTATTGGAATAAAACTTATTAAACTTATAAAACTTAAAAAGTATATATGTTTTCTCTTGTAGAGTCTAAATAATTATCTGAATGAAACCTTAAAAACGTTTTGACACCAAAAGGGCCATGACTAACAGAATAGCATGGCTTGAATGCTTTATGAGTGTATGTACAGCTCAGATGCTTCCTGTGGAAGTGCTCTCAAATTACAGTGATTCCTAGGAGGCTAAAGTGCTCTTAAAAGAGGGCTACAAAGCCTATCTCAGGGGGGAGTGCTACCATTTAGCTTGATGGTTGCTCTGGGAGGTATAAGGTCTGTTGCCCACATGTAGGTTCTGATAGCAACTGTGGATGGCTTTGTACCTATGCTCCAGGAGAGGGCAAAACAGGGCTCTCTGCTGGTGTATGATACTGCACTTGTATTGAGCTCTATATGACTCCAAATTAGCATTAGAATTCCAAGAAGCATGCACCTCCACAGTTCTTGCCTAAGTCTATTGATCGGATCTGAGGCTGTGACCCATGATGTAATGGTTTCCGTTGCTTCAGCAAAGCCTAGTGAAAAGGTTTTGGTTAATCAACTTTAGGCCACATTCACAAGAACACTGCCAGACTGTATGGATCAATACTGGAGCTTCATAGATTATGTCCATTGATTTTAGCATGGGGACTGTTGCTTTGTTCGGAGCATGTTTAAGATTGTACATTTTGGAATGTGTTTGCAGGAGCTGAGGGTGCAGTGTTCAGCAACTCAGTGGAGACCCCGCACGTGAGAGCTGAGCCCTTCAAAGAGTTACGGTAAGACAGTTTGACAGTATATGATGTCATTGTTGAATTCTGGATTCTAATTAGATGTTCCAAGGTATTTTAATTTTCTTGAACTACATGACTACATTTGTTTATACCATATTGCAGGTCAATATTGTTTTTCTTTTATGAATTGGGTAACACTTTATAATAACTTTCATTTATAAATCATTAACAAACATTATATAACGCTTAACAGATCATTAGTTAATATATATTCACATAGCTAGAAATATGAGATAATGTTCTTGTTAATGTTTACTAATGAACTTACTAAACATTACCTAATGATTAACACATGATTATTTAATGTAAACTGCAATGCTTACAAATGTCAGTAAACTTTCAGTTCATATGATCTTCATTTGTTGGTCTTTGTTTGTTGTGTAGACCTCTATTAACACATTTTACCAAATAATCGATTAATTATTTGTTCATGTTAAACTTGAAACTATTAATCATTTGTAAATGTTCATAAATCATTACTAATAATTTAGTATCTTTATGGGCATTGGACTTTTAGCTAATGAACAAGGTTTGTGTAAAGGGTGGCTGGTTAAGTTTAGCTAAATGCTTGCCAAAGACATAACCGATTGTAATTTTGTTGCAAAAAATCTTTTTATTGCACCAATACTCACATTAGTATACTACTCTTATCAACAGGATATTCCTTGAATCATAAATAAACAGGAGAGGAGAAACCAATAATTTTAAAAAAGAAAATACTTGTTAATTTATCAAAACAATATAATATAAACAGATTGAAC
>NW_015663900.1:552963-555155 GCF_001515625.1 Sinocyclocheilus rhinocerous
ACCAAACCTGTCCCTAACCTTACCCGTATCACACCTCAATAGCAGCAAACGTGTTGTGCATTAACACAAGCTTTTAGTCATTTTATGGCATCTGTTAAAATTGTTTGTAGATTTTCAGTAAGTGCTTGATCATATGGAATTGAAAGTTTAATGACATTTGTAAGCATTTTAATTTACATGAAATAATGATTTGTTAAACATTATCTAATGTTTAATAAGTTTATTAGCAAACATTAGCATGCTGTGATGGGTGTCTGAGGCGGGAATCGAACTCGGGTCCGCTAGGCAACCGAGCTGTCTCCTCTACCACTGTGCTATAGTGGATGACAGTCGACAGAGGGATCCAAGGGCAGAAGCATAACAGAGAGACTTAGATAACTGAACAAAAGCTTTACTGGAGCAGAGCCAGCTTACGAGCTGGAACCTTAAGAGGCAGGTCTCTTGTAGACAGCCATACCCTCTGCCCACAAACATACCTGGGGGCCGGAGTCCGACGACGGTTAGCAGAGATTTTAACACGTCTCTCCGTCTGGAGTAGGGCTTCCCTAGCCCTCTGTCATGTATGACGGCACTGCCGGATGAATGCTTGGGCAGAGGGAACTGCAGCCTCAGGCTCCTGTGAAGAAGCTGCCAGAGAATCACTGATGTACTTATCCATAGCCTCACGCTCTGGACCCGAGAGGGAGTACAACCTCCCCCGAAGAGGAGAAGTGCCAGGGAGAAGATTGATGGCACAATCATAGGGTCGGTGAGGAGGGAGAGACACAGCCCGGGACCTACTGAAGACCTGCCGAAGATCATGGTAGACCACCGGGACCCCAGACAAATCAGCTTCCTCCGCCTGAGAAACAGAAAACACAGAGCCAGGAGACAAGGCAGCACCCAAACAATGCTTAAGACAAAAAGGGCTCCAAGAGAGAACAATTTTCAGCCCACTCAATGTGGGGGTTGTGCTTCACCAGCCAAGGGTGCCCCAGCACAATGGAAGTGCTGGGGGACTCCAGCAGGTAAAACAACCACCTCACGGTGGTTGCCAGAAATAGTAAGACTTACGGGGACAGTAGAGTGAGATATAAGGGCAAGATGAGAACCATTAAGTGCACGAGCTGTCAAGGGAATCTGGAGACGAATGGTAGGGATCCCCCACTTAGCAGCCAGAGAGGAGTCCATGAAGTTGTCCTCAGCCCCAGAGTTCACCAAGACAGGGCATGAGTGAAAGGAGCGATCCCACTGAACTTTGGCAGGAAGAAGAGTACGTGCTGTAGGGGATTCATTGACAGGGGTTACGCTCACCAGTACCCCCCTGGCTACTGGCGAGCATTGCCTTTTAACGAACAGTTTGAAGCAAAGTGCCCAGATCTGCCACAGTATAGACACAGGCCTTTGGTAATGCAACGTTGCCTCTCCTCAGCTGTAAGTCGAGTCCGGCCAACTTGCATGGGCTCAGGCTCTGGCAAGAAATCAGGACTGGTGGTGGGAGATAGAACTTGAGGCCCTGGGGCAAGAGCTAAACGGTCAGAGTCAGGTAGGAGGGAGATCCAGATATGAAAGCCAACAGAACCAGGCCTCAGTATCCCAGGCAGGCCAGGAGCACATATCAGACAGATGAAGCCTGGCGAGGGGTTGACAGAGAAGGAGGACAGGACAGGCAGAGAATCCTTGAGCCAACAGGAAAAACCAAAACTACACAAACTGACAAGAGTAAAACAACTTAATGCTGAGAGCTCAAGAGCAAACAACAATCTGGCAAAGTACAAGACACACACAAGAGGAATAAGTAGGGCAATCAATGAGCAGGATAACGAGCAGTGGCAGGTGAGGCAAATTGACTAATAAAATGAAACGAGGGGGCGGGGCCAAGACATGACAAATGAAGGAACACATAACAAACAAAACAGAAGCCATGTGCTAGATGCACATGACAACCATAAACACAAACAGACAGACAAAGCCAGGCCGATCAGCCCGGGGTCCTGACAATACTACGACGTTAATAAATCTTTAATACATTAGCTCATCCATGAACATGATTTCTGCCCGAGTCCCATCGGATTGCTTCGGCTGTGGGGATGAAGACGACAACTCCCATGATTCCACACTCTGTCACGGCGTCATCTAACGACGCCTTTGTTTCTTTGTTTGTTTTGAATACGCACCCTCTAGTGGCAAAAAATTACATATTGTGCCTTTAA